>NW_006262274.1:15181793-15291659 GCF_000493195.1 Citrus x clementina
CAAAAAACAGTAAAACTGAGAGATTTCTTTTATTTTTCCTTAAAAAATAAGAAAAATTTAGAAAGTAGTGAGAGAAATAAAGTAATTATATTCATAAATATAATGTGTTTGGTGTAGCAACACAAACTAATAAATTATAATTTATGAGATTAGCCTAGAGAATCATACATATAAAATTATATCCTCTGAGTAAAAATCTTCACATCTCTTTTAACTTCTCATTTAGATGTCCTTTCTAAAATCTCTCCAGAGATAAATACATTTTTATAAAACAAAACAGAAAAAATATATATATATAATTGTTCATAAGGACTATTTGTTCATAGTACACAATTGGCCACCAAAGTTATTTTGGGAGAAAATTTGCATGAGATGGGTACATCACATCATCAGTATTTTTGTCTCAGTTTGAACATGCGTCTGTTGTACGAATCTTACGAGAATGGTCTCTCATAAATTTGAGAGATGGTGAGGAGTGGGTTAAAGTGCATTTACATAGAATTAATTAAAATTAAAATTTTAGTTTTTTAACTATTTTTAATTAAAAGTAGTAGTTATTCTTTTTATTATTGTTATTCTCATCATATCAACATCAAGTGACTGGTGATCAAATTAATTAGCTCATTAAATTTTTTAAGTGACGTATGTTATGGAGTTTCTGTGCATCTATTTAAATAGTAAAATATTTAATTTTGCTTGTCGTAAAATTTTAATTTACGTGGGTTAGAAAAAGAAAAAGAAAAAAATGAAAAAAGAAATTGACTTATTAATTAATTAACAATTATAGAAAGAATAAATTGAAAATTGTAGTTGGGTGAGAAAACTCTCGGGAATTCCTTTCCCTGGCTTCGTGCGTTTGCTTTTGCCCTTTCGAGCACGAATTTGAATCCAATACTTTATAATAAAGATATAATATTATTATAATACTAATAATTAACATTAAAATATTAAAAAATAAGAAAAAATTCCAAATTTTTCTGTTTCTGGTTTTATTTCAGTTTAATATTATTGGTTCCGTTCTGCTTTGTTCTCGGTTGTCTGCATATCTGTATATATTTTTGGCCTCGAATTGCTTTGATCACCGGTTTTGTTCTTCATTTATCGTGAATTTTAGATACCCATTAAACTTGTTTGGCCATGTATGCACTTGATTGTTACATTCAGCTGTCATTTTCATGGTGGGTTTGTAAGATAGTCTCTGACTAACATATGGCACTGATTATGAATGATGGTTTTGTGAGACACACCATACAGACATTAACTCTGTCAAGATTGATATCTTTTCTAGATATTCAAACTTTCAATATCAAATTCAAAATTCTAGATATTCAAAGTTTGAATATCAAACTTTGAACTTTGAATTTTGAAAAATAATAAATAATTAAAAAAATACATGAATAGTAGCCAAGATTTTGGCTATAAATAGCGGGGCTCATATAGAGGGGCTCATTCCCTCATTTGCTCATCCAATTTTGAGAAGAGTTTTCTTGTATTTAGAGAGAGTTTAGAGAGCTTGAAATTATAAGCTCTTGTTTTAGTGTTTTGAGAGTTTGGGTGTATTGGGGTTTTGGAAAGTGAGCTAAAATACTACAATACTTGTAACTCCTTTTCACTAATAAAATATTTTCCTTCTGTCTTCACCTGTGGACGTAGACTAAAAGTCGAATCACGTAATTTCTGGTGTTCTCTTTTATGCTTGTTCTTTATTTTCTTCCAATTTCATTTTAGCTGCGGCCTGCTGCACCCATCAATTTCCTAACAGTGGTATCAGAGCTATTGGTTGTATTTTTGGAGTTGGGTACTATTCACGTGAAGGTACTATTCACATATACGGTACTGTTCATGTATACGATATTATTCACGTATACGGTACTGTTCACGATACGGTACTGTTCATATATACGATATTATTCACGTATACGGTACTGTTCACGATACGGTACTGTTCATATATAGGCACTGTCCACGAAAAACAGTGGGAGCGATCCAAGAATTTTGCGGTGCAAAGCAAGGAATAGTGGTGTGAGTAAAGCAATTGTGTGATTTTGTACATGTCTAAGAAAGTTCTGTCACAAAGGCGATAAGAACTTAAGAAGTCTGGGTTTTAAGTGGGACCATTGTGACCCCTCCAGTCTTTCCTGGGAACTTTCCTAGTGTGCATATTCACACATACTCACAACTATTCGACGTGATACACTAGTTTGTGTCTAATATTTATCAACAAAATGGCGGCAAAGTATGAAATTGAGAAGTTCAACGGGAATAATTTTTCGTTGTGGAAAATGAAGATGAAAGTTGTATTAAAGAAAAATAATTGATTGACAGCAATTGGAGGAAGGCCCATGGAGATAACTAATGACAAGTGGAACAAGATAGATGGCAACGCCATTTCTGATCTACACTTAGCACTTGCGAATGAATTATTATCTAGTATGACAGAAAAAAATACAGCGAAGGGAATAGAGATACTCTCACAAAATTGTATGAGACCAAGTCACTACACAACAAAATTTTCTTGAAGAGAAAACTTTATACTCTTCGAATGGCGGAATCTACAATGGTGACCGATCACATCAATACCTTAAAGACTCTATTTTTACAACTCACAACGTTGGGTCATAATATAGAGGAGAATGAACGTCCAGAGCTTCTACTTTAAAGTCTACCAAATTCGTATGATCAACTCATCATCAACCTGACGAACAACAATCCAGCGGACAGTCTAGTTTTCAACGATGTTGCAGCCTCCGTATTAAATGAAGAGAGCAGACGAAAAAATAAGGAAAACAGACAAGCAAGTTCACAGCAAGCGAAGACGCTATCGATGACAAGAGGGAGATCAACGGAACATGGCCCCAGTGGGAGTCACAATCATGGTAGATCAAAATCGAGAAGTAAGAAGAATGTTAAATGCTACAACTGTGGCAAGAAAGGGCACGCCAAGAAAGAGTGTTGGAGTAACCAGAAGAGAAAAGATGGCAAAGATCCTAAATCATCAAATGCTCAAGGATGTGTAGCAAGTACCTCGGATGATGGCAAAATTCTCTACAATAAGATAACAACTATTTCAGAAGGTAGAAAATAACTATCTGATGTATGGCTTATAGACTTAGGAGGTACCTGACACATGACCTCTCGAAGAGAATGGTTCCACACATATAAACCTATCTTAGGAGAATCTGTATATATGGGTAACGATCATGCCTTGGAGATCGTTGGTATTGGTACTATCAAAATAAAAATGTTTGATGGTACAATTCGCACAATTGGGGAGGTACGACATGTCAACGGCCTGAAGAAAAATCTATTGTCTTTGGGACAAATGGATAGTTATGGGTACAAAACTCATATGGAGAATGGAATTATGAAGATCATTAAAGGCGCGCTTATATTGATGAAGGAAGAAAAGATCGGTGCTAATTTATTCATACTTAAAGGAGAAATACTACAGGAGGCTGATGTGTGTGTCGCGTCAAATGGAGAAGAATCAATAATGATGTGGCACCTTAAACTTAACCATATGTCAGAATAAGGTTTGAAAATTCTCTCTGAGTGAAAATTGCTTCTAGTGCTCAAATCGGTAAGTTTACCATTTTGCGAGCATTGTGTTACAAGTAAGCATCATAGATTAAAATTTAGTAGATCTATTGCTATAAGTAAATGCATTCTAGACTTGATTCATTCTGATGTTTGGGAATCACCGGATATGTCCATGGGAGGTGCAAAGTACATGGTGATTTTCATTGATGATTATTCCAGGAGATGTTAGGTGTATCCAATTAAGAAAAAGTCAGATGTGTTTTCAGTGTTTAAAAAATATAAAGCGCGGGTGGAACTTGAATCCGGTAAAAAGATCAAGTGCTTGAGGACGGATAATGGTGAAAAGTATACAGACGGTGAGTTTCTTGCTTTCTGTAAGTAAGAAGGTATTCAGAGGCAGTTCAATGTAGCATATACTCCTCAACAAAATGGAGTGGCAGAGCGGATGAACAGGACTCTTACAGAACGAATAAGAGTTATGTTGAGGACTGCGGCTCTACCTAATTCATTCTGAGCAGAAGCAGCCAAAACTGCATGTTATATAGTAAATCAGTCACCATCTACAACTATGAGGCTGAAGACAGCGATGGAAATGTGGATTGGAAAGCCAGCTGATTACTCATACCTACATGCATTTGGATGTCCTGTGTATGTGATCTACAATGCCCAAGAAAGAACAAAGTTGGATCCAAAATGTAGAAGATGTATTTTCTTAGGGTATGCTAATGGAGTAAAGGGGCATCGTCTGTGGGACCCCCACTGTCCACAAGATCGTCATCAGCAAAGATGTTATCTTTGTAGAATATCAACTAAAAAGGAGAGATGAGGATGATAACACTATAAAAGAAAAGTCAGAAACTGTACCGGTGTATGTGAAAAATAATCTGGAAAAAGAAGATTTAGATTCTTCTGAAGTAGCACTAGAGCACGAGGGACAAGAACTAGTTGAGTCCGAGGCTCCAGAAGTTTGTCGGTCAACTGGTGAGAGACGACCGCCAACATGGCACTCGGAGTATGTCACAGAGATCAACGTTGCATACTGTCTTCTAACAGAGGATGGAGAGCCATTAACTTCCCATGAATCTTTAAACAGCTCAGATGTTATTTTGTGGATGATAGTAATGAAGAAAGAAATTGAAGCTCTACACAAGAACAAGACATGGGAACTTGTACCACTACCATATGGAAGAAAAGCCATTGGTAACAAATGAGTCTACAAGATCAAGCGTGATGGCAATGACTAAGTGGAGCAGTATCGTGTCAGATTGGTGGTGAAAAGATATGCTCACGAGATATTTTCTCCAGTAGTTCAACTCACAACAGTCAGAATAATCTTGGCAATGTGTACTATATTTGACTTACATCTTGAGCAGTTGGATGTGAAAACTGCATTTCTTCATGGAGAACTTAAAGAAGAAATTTATATGCTCTAACCAGAAGCTTTTGCTGAAAAGAAAAATGAGAACTTGGTTTGTAGGTTGAACAAATTTTTATACGGTCTCAAACAAGCGCCGATGTGTTGGTATAAGAGATTTGATTCCTTCATCATGAGCCTTGGATACAATAGACTCAGTTCAGACCATTGTGCATATTACAAAAGGTTTGAAGATAATGATTTCATTATTTTGTTGTTGTATGTGGATGACATGTTGGCAGCAGGCCCCAACAAAGATCGAATCCAAGAATTGAAGGCATAATTGGCTAGGAAATTTGAAATAAAGGACTTGGGACCAGCAAACAAGATTCTAGGGATGCAAATTCACCGAGACAGAAATAACATGAAGGTTTGACTTTCTCAGAAGAACTACTTGAAGAAAATCTTGCGACGCTTCAACATGCAAGATTGTAAGTGAATTTCTACCCCACTACCTGTTAATTTCAAGTTATCCTCAAGTATGTGTCCTAGTAATGAAGCAGAGATGAAGGAGATGTCTCGAGTACCGTATGCATCAACGGTGGGAAGTTTTGTGTTCGCTATGATATGTATTAGACCAGACATTGTACAAGCAGTGGGAGCAGTTAGTCGATACATGACGAATCCTGATGGAGAGCATTGGATAACTGTGAAGAGGATTCTGAGATACATCAAAGGAACCTCCGATGTTGCATTATGTTATGGAGGATCAGAGTTTACTGTCAGGGGCTATGTGAATTAAGATTTTACAGGAGATCTTGATAAAAGAAAATCCACTATTGGCTATATGTTTACATTTGCAGGAGCAGCTGTAAGCTGGGTTTCAAAACTGTAAATTATTGTGGCCCTATCTACAACAGAAGCATAATACATGGCAGCTACACAAGCTTGCAATGAAGCTATTTGGATACAAAGGTTATTGGAGGAGCTCGGGCACAAACAACAGAAAACTCTTGTATTTTGTGACAATTAGAGTGCCTTGCATATTGCAAGGAATCCAGCCTTTCATTCCAGGACAAAGCACATAATGGTACAATATCACTTCGTTCGAGAAGTTGTGGAAGATGGAAGTGTGGAAGATGGAAGTGTGGATTTACAGAAAATCCATACCAAGGAGAACCTAGCAGATGTTTTGACCAAGCCAATCAATGCTGACAAGTTTATCTGAAGTAGATCCTCTTGTGGCCTAGCAGAAACATAGGCAACATGATAATGGCAAAGAAAAAAGGATGGTGTGAAGATTGATTGGTTCTCAATCAAATCTCCAAGTAGGAGAATGTCAAGATTGATATCTCTTCTAGATAATCAAACTTCGAATATCAAATTCAAAATTCTAGATATTCAAAGTTTGAATATCAAACTTTGAACTTTGAATTTTGAAAAATAATAAATAATTGAAAAAAATACGTGAATAGTAGCCAAGATTTTGGCTATAAATAAAGGGGCTCATTCCCTCGTTTGCTCATCCAATTTTGACAAGAGTTTTCTTTTATTTAGAGAGAGTTTAGAGAGCTTGAAATTATAACTTCTTGTTTTAGTGTTTTAAGAGTTTGGGTGTATTGGGATTTTGGGAAGTGAACTAAAATAGTACAATACTTGTAACTCCTTTTCATTAGTAAAATATTTTCCTTCTGCCTTCGCCCGTGGATGTAGGCTAAAAGTCGAACCACGTAATTTCTGGTGTCCTCTTTTATGTTTGTTCTTTATTTTCTTCCAATTTCATTTTAGCTGTGGCCCTGCTTCACTCATCAATTTCCTAACAAACTCGTATTAATGTGTACTTACTTCATTCAAGATATTAGTGTTTTTCTCTCTTTTTTTCTAAAAAAAAAATTGAAATGCCCCTTTTCGCATTTTATAGGTGAAGAAGAAACATAATATCGCAGGACTAGAATAAAGGAGCCTATTCTGGTACCTATTGTCCAAGGAAGCTTCTGTGCATTGAGTCGGCACTGCCATGGCAGTCAAATGTTACCAGAGCCAGGCGGAGTCGTTCCTAAAGGAATATATATTAGCATATCCATTTGTCCCGTACACTTCAATTGTCGATAGCATTTTTGTTTGCAAGATGGTATGTTTTTTGTCGTTACTGCGTGGTGGTATTTACTAGAAAATATTTTGAATGCATAGTTTTTATTTAATTAGTTATAAAATTTGTATACCCTCTGTTTTCCATAAGAATTTGTTCCTTTTCAGGTCTATTATCTTGCCAAATTGATTAGTGTTGTTCAATTTAAATGTTATTCTAGTTTCTCCAACATACAGTGGGTCGAGTGGAGTAACAGGTGATTGAATATTTTCATTTAGTTCATTTTTCATTTCCTTTTCAATCGGTAAAGTTTAATCATTTTCTTAAATCGACAACTGATGCAGGGCCATATCAACCGCCCATGCCATTTTTATAACAGCAATGTCTTTGTACTTTGTGTTTTGGTGGGATCTAAGAGTTTCTTGGATAAACAATTGTGTATCCTATGATCTAGGCATGGTCGTTTGGACTGAACTAGTTTTAAATAAATAATTGCCCAAGGATTTAGTCTCAGTGTTACAGCCCAGTCTTTGTTGTCCATACTCTTTCGCCCATCGTGGATGAGTGCCATAACAGCTTCTTAATGTTTTGAAGTGGCTTTTGCACGGTTGCTGTTTCCTTCTGAAGCTATAGAGTAGCTATGGATATAGCAGATGCAGATGCCACCAATTTTTATACTGGCCTTATGAAAAGGATCAAGCGGGAACTTAAAAGGAGGTGGATTTGAATGAAACACCCTTTATGCAAGCCAAGAGACTCCAATTAAGCCTGCAAGCTCTGCTTAAAACAGGTATTTATATACGTTATTAGTTTTTGTACCTTTACAATTAGTGATTTTTGTATCAAAAGAGAGGTTAATTTTTAGTACACAGGGGCGGCTCTTCCTCTAGACAACTGCCTAGAGCCCCACTATAGATGAAGACCCTAAATTTTTCTCTAACATTATAGCTATTAAATTATTCATTTATTTTTATTTTTATTTTTATTATTCTATAATAATCTTTGTTCAAATAAATTATCAAGTCCCTACCAAATCTCTTTTTAACATTGGAATAAGCAATGTTAATCCTATTTACTCCTACAAAATCTCTACTTAATGTTATTTCATTTAAAACTCCATAAAAGTCACACATTTGTTAACTTGTTATCCATTAATATTTTTATCCATAAAAAGAAAAAGCACGAGACATTCAATGCTTCAATTCATAAGGAAAAAAAGAAGCTTTTTTAATTTTTACTTAAGAAAAAAATTAACTATTTCCATTGACCGTTGCTGTTTAAAACTTCAATCCATCGAAATTAGAGTTTCAAATATCCAAGTTTTTTCTTCCTATTCTCTTCTTAATCAGTTGTGTTATTCAATTGTTATTGTTTCTTTTTTAAATATTATTGTTGTTTTCTTTTAATTATCCAGCATAATTGCTTACTTGTTTTCTCTTCTTTCACTAAAAAAGAAAAAAATGTCTAATAGAAAATGTGCATCAAGATACAAAAAACTTGGGAAAACAAAAAGAGAAGAATAAAAAAGTTAGTTCGATCTAAAAAATGAGCTCTTGATAAGTTTGTCAAAAATAGTAAAAAAAAGATATGAATTATAGTGAAGAATTAGTGATTGATGAAATTTTTCAAAATTAAAATTAATAAAAATTTATTTAAGATCAAATAAGTCGCAAGAAAAGTTAATGATTTAGCTATATTGAGAAGAATGTATTAGCGAAATTAGAAATAAAAATTTGAGCAATAATTTTGCACCTAAGAAAGCTAGAAAATTTGATTTTAAATAAATAACTTTTTAGTAAAACAAATACATATATTTGACCTCAAATTTTTTAAAAAGCCTAATTAAAGCAATTCATCTAAGGCCCCAAAATTAGTTGAGCCGCCCCTATTAGTACATTGATATCTCAACAAAATGTTAGAACCTTTGTAGCACTAGAGACATTTTCTTAGAGCATTTACTGACCTTTCTATGATTGTAGTGGAGACAGGTCGACGCTACTTCCCTCATTGCTCAGAAGTGGTTGATAAGTTTTTGGATTGTGATTGGTCCGATTCTTCCCTCCTAGAAAAGGGTACTCCTGAAGAGCAGAAACTCAAAAGGGCACGCTTCATGGAACTTAAAGAAGACCTGAAGAAGGCATTTTACAAGGACATGGCTGAGAAAAATCCGTCAGGTCTGTCGTCATCTTCTCCGAAGGAAGGAGTAAAGTGTAAGGGTAGGCAAAGGTGATGCTTAGCTGCTTGTCTTTGTTATTCATTTATAGGCAACTAAAAGTGTTTTAGTGAGTTTGATTGTTACTTGTAGAGAGATACTCTTAGGGCCTATGTTATGGTTATGTTGTATAATAGCAGAGAAACTTTAAGCATGCATTGTTGTATTTTCCCAGATATTTGGCTTGTAATACACCAAATGACAAAGAATTTTCTATTTTTAGAGGGGAAAGTTATGTCAGTTAATTATTTATTTATTTTGTCTGTCTAATTCAGTTTACATAGCTTTTTTTTTTTTTTTCCTTTCCAAAAGAATCTGCATATCTTCATCTGCAATTTAAGTCATTGGTAACTTCTTTCAAGGAGGAAGGGAAAAAAAAGCATTTGTAAGTATATTTTACAGTACTGATTTTCCTAAAAAATTGGTTAAGGTGACATTAATGTTCTTTGAAATAGATAGATATGCAGAATCTTCATCGAAATTGAAATTAGAAATGGATGGATATGAGTGACTTATATTAAGAATTTTTTAGTAGAATGCTTATACAAAAATTTGTAGCTCATTACTCTCTAGAAGGAAAATAAATTTTAGATTGTAAATATTAAATATTAAATTTATAATATAATAAATGTGTGACTTAAGGTGTACAATACCCATATAATAATCATTAAGAAAAGAAAAATCAAATTTTGTAAATTACCAATTTTCTCTTGAAATTTGATATTCTATATTAACGTAGGTGTTGCATGGAGTGGGCTAGTACAACTGAAAGAAACTAACTAAAGTAAAACAAAATATCAGAAAAATACGACGAGCTTCTCATATTTTTCAAGTAAAAAAAAAACTAAAATTAATTATTTTTACAACCAAATTCTGATGCTTGAAGGTTGCTGGAATTGACCATTGTAATTTTGTCATCCTCGTTATTCGCTGGCCATCGTAGCCTTCCTCCATTAAAATGAGAGTTGTTTTTCGAACCACGACGTAATAAAAATAATATCGATTAATACTAATAAATCTATTTTGATTATTTTGTAGTGTGATGGTCTAGAAAGTATCAGGACTTATCCTAGCATCCGAACATGTGATAAAATTATGCGAGTCTCTATAAAATACTATTTAAATTGTGTATTAACTAGACAGTTCTATGTAGATATTTCGTATATATTTATGGTAATTGTTGAAAAAAAGAACGTAAAATGAGATTAATGAACATTCATAAATGTGGAAATTAACACAACTAAGATTTATGATGAAATAATTTTATGTCAAATGAGTGTAAGTGAATGGATGTTAAAATAACTTGTAATATATATTTTTTGAACTGTTATTTACACAAGTTTGTCACCAACAGTAAATTAAATTATGAATATTTCAATAATTCAAGATCTCATTCGATGTTTATAGTATTTGTCAGAGTACAAAATTGTAAATGGTCTCACCCTTCATAGTATAATGCTAAACCTTTTCAAAAATTTATTCTATTATAGACGTATTAGTCAGTTATATTAGATTATAGACGAAATTGAAGATAAAAATAGTACTCCATCTATCATACATTACTTTCAATTTTTTTTGTCAAATTATGAGCTGGTGAAAGGATGCAACAAATTACGTCAAACATTGTAAAATTTATCAATCACTAAATAAATATCATGTTATATGTGTGTGTGTGTGTCTCTCTCTCTATCTATCGATATATATATATAGGGGTGGGCATAAACCCACAACCCATGGGTTTATCCAAACTCAAACCAAATTAAATGGTTTGGGTTGGGTAAATCATTAAAATGGGTTAGATGTGGGTTTTATGTAGAAAACCATTTCATTATGGTTTGGGTATGGTTTACCCATGGGTTATGGACAAAACCCCAACACTCAAATTTTCAAATGAAATAAATGAAAACAAAATAAATGAACACAAATAAGTGAAAAACCACCATTAAATTTTTTACAGCGTGATCAATTGTCAACAGTTAGAAAATGAAAATAACAGTAAAAATAAATTTAAATTAAATAAATATTGTTGTAAATAACATAAATTTTTTTTCTTATTTACAAAAATAATTCCTCCCACATGGAAGGATCATCATAGAAAGAGCAGGAGACTCTACTAATGATCAATAATAACTCGGCTTAGACTGGGTCCGATATGCTAGATGGCGGCTAATTTTTTGTCAATAATTGAATGTAATGCCCATATTAAGTATTAAAACAAGAAATATATGTTTTGATATGAGCAGAAAAATTAATAATAAAATTTTTTCTTGTAATTATTTATTTTGTGAACATTTTCTTATAATAAATATTTTGTAATATTTTAAAATTAAATGTAAAAAGTATAGGTAAAATATTTTATTATTTATCTTATAATAAATTTTTATTTGTCAATCAAGTTTTCTTATAATAATTTTTTTATCATTTGACTAATAATTTTCTTATATATTTATTATAAGAAAATTTTCACAAAATAAATAAGTATAAAAAAATTTTATTATTAATTTTTTTGTTCATATCAAAACATATATTTCTTATTTTTAATGTTTTATTTTTTATTTAGTTTCTATTCATGTGATTTATTTAATTTAGAATAAATATAAATAAAAGAGTAGTTGAAAATAAGGGTAATATTGTAAACGTATACTATTAGAGGAGTTTTTGGCCATTATAAAAGCAGAAGGGGGAAAAATAATATATATTGATTACTGTAGGGGGGAAACTGACAATCTCCCTAAAATTAAACATATAAGTAGACAATATAACGCAAAACTACCAAAACGATAAATAAAAACAAATATTGCATAATTAAATAAATAACAAGTGGTAAAATTTATTATTAAATTGTTAATGTCATGTTTGTGAAAGTTTATTATTAAAGTGTACTTTCTTATTTATTGAGAAATAATAATTTTTGTGATTAAACTTTATTTTGATTTTCTAGTATTCTTTAATTTAAGGATTAAGTTTTTGTAAAATTTATAATTTTTATCCACTATATTTTTTTATATTTTAATATTAATTTAATAATTAATAACAATTAATAATTATTATAATTTTGATATAATTAAATTTTATTAAAATAAAAACTATTTTGATAATAAAATTCAAACCAAACCCAAACCAAACCCAAATGGTTTGGTTTGGTTTGGGTTAAAAATATTTGGGTTGGTTTGGGTTGGATCCAAATTTTTATGGTTTGGTTTGGGTTGACTTAAAATCCAACCCAAACCAACCCATGCCCACCCCTATATATATATATATATATATATATATATATATATATATATATATTATACAAAATCTGATTCTCATGAACTAAAAGGACAGGCTTTGGATGATGTATCATACTCAAAAATCTATTTTTATTAATGATTATACTAACATTTAAAGGTGTCTGTAAGCTATATTATATATTTACTAATTACTGTTAAGCTTACACTGCTTCCTTCTCAGAAAATCATCTTTTGGCTTTTTCTATTTTTATGCTTTTTAAAAGTTTTTTCAAGATTTTTTTTTTATTGCTTTACCAAGTGGGCAGTTAAAAAATCTTTTTTTTTTTTTTTTTGTGTGTTGCTTTTGATAGAAACATATGATTCACCTCTGTTTCTTCGATGCTTGCTTGCTTCATGATTGGTCAACTTGGGTCAAACTTTCATCTTTAAATCACATAGGTAGATCATGATTCAAGCTTCAGTTATAAGCCTTTCATTGTGACTGATATCATTCTTTCTTGATGTACATATATATATAGATTCAGTTTGAATGTGGTCCTTGATAGTTTCATGGAAAATGCAAACGAAATGTCAGCATCTTTGAGTTTTGTCTCATCATATCCGTCTAGTTGGTCTACTAATCAACCAACAGGCTCTGAAACTTGCTCTGATCTTGATAATTTGAACTTAAGGAGGCAAAGCAGCAATCCTGAAGAGCCATTGCTTGATGCTGAGATTGTTGTTGAGGGCAAATCAGTGGCAGTTAATCGCTGCATATTGTCTGCACACAGTCAATTTCTTCATTGGCTATTTAATTTGAGAAATGATGGTTCTGTGAGTGAGGGGAAACCCAAGTATCTTATGACTGATTTGGTGCCTTATGGGAAGGTTGGATATGAAGCTTTCAATGATATCTTGCATTATCTTTACACTGGGAAGGTTAAGCCATCTCCTCTAGTAGTGTCCACGTGTGTTGACGATGCTTGTGCTCATGATGCTTGCCCTCCTGCTGTCAATTATGCTATTGAGTTGATGTATGCTTCTGCTGCTTTTCAGATGAAAGAACTCGTTTTGCTTTTGCAGGTAATTGTGCTTCCCTGCTATTTGTATTGCTTAAATTTATGCTTCTTGGTATAGTTTTAACATTTCGGTATAGTTTTAACATTTATGGAATTGAAATCAATTTCAATTGTGCGAAAGCAAGTAAATGTGAAGCAACTTCAGTGATTCGCAATATTAGTCATCGCAGGAGATCCAAAATTTGTAGATACTGTAGAATTGTAGAGCCCAAAACTTCATCTTATCTTGCAAGAGTTTGTTGTTTTATTTTCAAATAGACAAAAAAAAAATGATGATGGGCAGCGAACTCTAGGGATCAATGCTTGCTGACCCTGACACCCAATGCTTGATGTCTAGCTTGCTTATTTTTCCAACAATGACACTACCTTTCTAGTAAATGAAATATTATTCTACATCTATGTATTGGAACTTTGACAAACTTCGGTTTTCCTTTGTTGATTCACTGGTCTCACTTTTATTCAATTGCCCGATTATGAAATGGTCTATTGGAGACTAGAAATGGAAGGTTTCTTGTGGAAAAAGTTTTACTTGACCACCGATTTTCATTTTGGTGGGTGTCAGCGCATGCTCTGGCTTGACTATTCTGTTATTTAGGCTGTTTTATCTGATCTTCTCACTCACTTGATAGTTAGTTCTCTCATGCTTCCAAGCTCAAAGATTAATGCAAGAGATTCTCTTTTTCCCCTCTAGACTATAACCTATCAAATCATTAATGCTATAGAATAACATCTTGTGTAGGCGGGCTTATGTCTCTGAACATTTGTCCATCGGCATTTGCAATAAGCATGGCCCTGATTTTTCGTCTCATTATTATTTTCCTACCCAGATTGTCCCCTTTAAGTAGCATATTGAAGGAGAGCAACATTCTTATATATGTTTTATGATGTTTACCAATAATTACCCACCACGGGGTATTTAAATTTTGAATGTATTATTCTGACTCAAAACTCTATCTGTCGGTGTAGCTTCAGCTTCTGAACTTTGTTGAGAAGGCTGTTGTGGAAGATGTAATCCCAATCCTTGTGGCTGCCTTGCATTGCCACCTGAACCAGCTTCGTTCTCTCTGCATCCAGAGAGTTGTAAGGTCAAATCTTGACAATATATATCTCGAGAAAGAGCTTCCTGAGGAAGTTTCAAGTGAAATCAAATCAATCCGCATCAAATTTCACCAGGAGTCCGAAGATAATGCAGCAGAAGTAGACCCTGTGCATGCAAAAAGAGTCAGAAGAATCCACAAGGCACTGGACTCTTATGATTTTGAACTGCTGAATCTTCTTCTGAATGAATATGAAGTCACTTTAGATGATGCTTATGCTCTGCACTATGCCGCTGCCTACTGCAGCCCTAATGTTTTTGTGGAAGTGCTCAGTATGGGCTTGGCTGATCTCAATCTTAAGGATGCAAGAGGTCATACGGTGCTTCATGTGGCTGCACTGCGTAAGGAGCCAGCAGTGCTGCTGGCCCTGCTGAGCAAGGGAGCATGCGCATCAGAAACTACATCAGATGGACAAACAGCTGTAGCAATCTGTCGGAGAATGACAAGGCGAAAGGATTATATTGAAGCTTCGAAGCAGGGGCAGGAAATTAACAAAGACCGGTTATGCATTGATGTCCTAGACAACTTCATGTCTGGGAACTTGACAATGTCATCCGAGGTGATGGATGATGATTTCCAAATGCAGCTGAACAATCTGGGAAATAGAGGTGATATTCCTTTATTGGTATTAGTAAATCATCTTCTCAGAGTTTGTGTGTTCCTTCATCTTAGCATGTCAAACACACATGGGCTCATTGCTTGGGGCCAGTCATGTGATTTTTTCCACTTTTTTCGAATAGACAATTGTGAATCCATTTGATCTACGTTTGGTGGTTTGCACTGAACTAGTTTTTGATAAATAATTGTACAAGACTTTGTCATCAAAACTATTTCATTTCCAAAAGTAATGAGGGACAAAAAAATTTATGCCTATCCTGGATGAGTGCCATAACAGCTTCTTAATATTTTGCAGTGGCTTTTGCACGGTTGTTGTTTCCTTCTGAAGCTATAATAGCTATTCGTATAGCAGGTGCAGATACCACCAATTTTAATACTGGCCTTTCAGCATTAAATCCTATAGGACTGAGTTGGAACTTGAAGGAGGTTGATTTGAGTGAAACGCCTTTGCAAACTCTGCTTAAAACAAGTGTTTATGTACTTTATTAACTTTTACACCTTTCTATTTACTGATTATCTTTATAATTAAATAATACATGTATCAAGGTTTCTCCTTACATTTCATTAGAAGTGAATTGGAATCTCTTCATGGTGCTCTGTTAGGTGTAATGAGATGTAGCAAAAGAGAAAGGGTAATTGTTAGTGCATTGATATCTCAACAGAATGGTAGAACCTTTCTTTATATCACTAGAGACATTTGTTGTAGGGATGCCTCCATAATCAGTGTGCTTTAAAACTTTCCAGGAGTTAGCTACGCCTACCTCCGGACCTAAGGCGTGACACACAGACCCAATTAGTGCCTAAAACACATATCGAATCTGAGCAAAACTAAATGCTTGTAAATCCAAATCTCCAAAATATCAAAAGCTCATCTACTTTCTCTTTTCATGGATTTCACCAAATGTTTTTAAAAATTCATTCTCAATCATAAACTATGCGCATCTAAATAATCACCATATCAATATACAACAATACTTCCTCATAAGCAAATAAATCTTACATTCCTCTTCTTACATGATTTAAAAAAAAAAAAACTTTTAGAAGTCCCCTAAATACGAACATAAACAGAATTCAGCTGCTAAAACTATGCAAACACAAGCTTCAATCAGTAATACATACGACTAATTATTAAAACATCTAGCTAGAAGCCTTACAGAAGCTCAATCCTTCCGAAGCTTGTTTCCAAAGAACCTTCAAATTAATAATCGCTACTATCTGCGAAAAATAATTGATAATGGGGCAGTTGTTAATAAGTAATTAAGTAGAACCATTCATAACGAACGAAAAGAATTCTTTGCGCAATATTTTCAGAAAATTCATTTAACTTTTCAAATGAATCAGAGTAATTTTTCAAACGCAGTCAGGATTTGTGTCAACATAAACGTTTGAGACAGAAGCTTTTTGGAACATAAATTTTGCTTTTAATATAAAGTTATACGTTGGTTTGATTTTAAAGGGAGGTTATTGGGAAGTTAAAATGCACAGTTGTGGTAACAGGGTAATAGCAGTTATAAAATCTCTTTTAAAACAAATTCGAATCAAGTTTCAAATTTAGGAAGTATTTAATTCAATAAAATAAAGAATAAATAAAGTTTTCGTTGAAGCGAAACTAAGTAGATTCATTTAAAGCAAAACAGGATGCGAGAATTACATAAGGGTTCTTGACCCTACCATGCAGTCAGATATCTGGCACCTTGTTAGCACTTGATTGTGCCATGTTCTCCACAGCCAGATATCTTGTTCTTCATTATTTCCTAGACATCTTTGGATAAGGAACCCTAAGCCTATTGAGAATAAATTCTGTAAACCAAGACTCTCTTCAGTTCTTTCATTTGTGGCTAATTAGTTATAAGATTTGTGAATTTCCTGCCCCATGGCCCCTGCAAAATGCATTTTATATCCTTAAGATGCCAATGGTTGAATTGAAATACTAAAAACCGGAAAACAGACTTAATGAGATGTTTAGAATTTTCTTAGAGCATTTGCTGAACTTTTTGTGATCGCAGTCGAGAGGGGTCGACGCTACTTCCCTCATTGCTCAGAGGTGGTTGATAAGTTTTTGGATTGTGATTGGCTCGATGCTTCCCTTCTAGAATCAGATGCTCTGGAAGAGCAGAAACTTAAAAGGGCACGCTTAATAGAACTTGAAGAAGATGTGCAGGAGGCATTCTGCAAGGACATGGCTTATGACAATCGTTCAGGGCTGCCATCCTCCTCGTCGGCATTTTACGATTACATGGCTGAGAACAATCGTTCAGGCATGCCGACATCCTCCGCATCGAGCAATTAAGCATCACCTTTTCCAGGAAGTGATACTTCGACGCCCGGGAAACTAGAAGAGTTTAGTGAGCTCGACTGGTACTTGAGAGATGGTCAGAGCCTATGTTATGGCTATGTATTGTCTAGTAGCAGAGAATATATTAATGAATGATGGATGACTTTCTTGTGACTCTTTGATGCAATCATGTAACGATTTGAGTAATGCTAACATTATCTCATATATATATATATATATATATATATATATTTTTTTTTTTTTTTTTTTGAGTGATCTGACATTCATCAATTAGATTGTAAAATTATTATATTGTTTCAAGTCCAGTGAGACACAACTTATAACATTGATGGAATGAATCGCATTATTCATAAACTCATTTCATAAAATATTTTTATATAAAATTGTATAATTTATAGGCTATGCTTAAAAAGTTAAGAAAAAAAAAAAGGGTGTACTACAATTGGGATGAGGCATGCATGAGTAGTCACATTAGTTGCTGAACAAACTTTGCCTTTTTAATTTTGGATACATTACTATCTCAAATTTTCTATTATCAGTAAATGAGATTAAGATAATCTTTTTTTTTAAAAAAAAAAAAAGAGAGCTGGAGATTCTTTTTTCCTTAAAAAAATGAAGAAAAATTTAGAAAGTTGTGAGAGGGGGAGAAATAAAGTAATTATATTCACAAATATAATGTGTTTAAGGTGTATTTGGCACACTGTATTGTATTATGCCGTATTGCATTATTTTAATGCAGGTGTATTGTATTATTATGTATTGTTTTAGCACTGTATTATAATAATGTTATACAACGTTTGGTGCTACACTGTACTGTATTAATTTTTTGTGATTAACTTAAATAATATATTTAGAAAATAATATTTATTAGTACCTAGAAAAATACTAAATATATAAGTCTTAAATTTTAAAAATTTAACATTATTTTTTAGTATAGATGTTAAAAAATATCACAATTTTTTGTAAAGATCGAAACTTATAGCCTTATATTTTTGACAATGTAACATTGATTTTTCAGTATTTCCTAAATATATAACATGTGAAATAAAGATCGAAGTAAATAATTTAATCAAATAATCTCTAAATAATATCATAACTTAATGATATTTTATGTTATTATTTTTATTGGTATTAATTTTAAATTAATATTATTTAAATTTATTCATACATAAATATTTATTGTTAGTTATATTAAATTTTTAAATAATAATCAATTTTTATATATTAATTATTATAAAATTAAATAATGCATTATTTAGTTATATTTTTAATATAATGAAAATTAAAATATGAATAATAAATAATAAAATTATTAATTTATTTCAATAATTATGATGTGAACAGTGTTATAATATACTATAATCACATGCACCAAACACACCCTTAATGCGGCAATACAAACTAATAAATTATAATTTATAAGATTAGTTTATAGAATCTTACATATAAAATTATATCCTCTAAATAAAAATATTCACACCTGTTTTGACTTCTCATTTAGATGTTCTTTCTAAAGTCCCTCTAGCGATAAACACATTTTTATAAAACAAAACAGAAAAAATTATATATAATTGTTCATAAGGACTATTTGTACATAGTACACAATTGGCCACTAAAATTATTTGAGGAGAAAAGTTATATGAGATGGATTCATCATATTATCAGTATTTATTAGCAGATCCATTTGTCTCGTACACTTCAATTGTTGGTAGCATTTTTGTTTGCAAGATGGTATGTTTTTCGTCGTTACTGCGAGGTAGTATTTACTAGAAAATATTTTGAATGCATAGTTTTTATTTAATTAGTTATAAAATTTTTATACCCTCCGTTTTCCATAAGAATGTGTTCCTTTTCAGGTATTCATATGCCTTATTAGTTTTTGTACCTTTACAATTAGTGATTTTTTTATCAAAAGAGAGAGGTTAAATTTTAGTACATTGATATCTCAGCAAAATATTAGAACCTTTGCACCACCAGAGATAATTTCTTAGATCATTTACTGAGCTTTCTATGATTGCAGTTGAGACGGGTCGACGCTACTTCCCTCATTGCTCGTTTTTGGACTGTGATTGGTCTGATGCTTCCCTCCTAGAAAATGGTACTCCTGAAGAGCAGAGACTCAAAAGGGCACGCTTCATGGAACTTAAAGAAGACGTACAGAAGGCATTTTACAAGGACATGGCTGAGAAAAATCGTTTAGGTTTGTCGTCTTCTCCAAAGGAAGGAGTAAAGTGTAAGGGTAGGAAAAGGTGATGCTTAGCTACTTGTCTTTTGTTATTCATTGCTAGGAGACTAAGAGAGTTTTACTGATTTTGATTGTTACTTGTAGAGAGATACTCTTAGAGCCTATGTTATGGCTTATGTTGTATAATAGCAGAGGAACTTCAAGCTTGCATTGTTGTATTTTCCCAGGTATTTGGCATGTAATATATACTAAATGACAAAGAATTTTCTAATTTTAGAGGGAAAAAATATGTCAGTAAATTATTTGTTTATTTTATCTGTTTAATTCAGTGTATAATATAGCTTCTTTTTTAAAAAAAAAAAATCTCCATATCTTCATCTGCAAACTCAGTCATGTGCAACTTCTTTCAGGGAGAAAAGAGGGAAAAAAAAAGGCATTTGTACCTGTATTTTACAGTAGTGACCCTCATACAGAAATTGGTTAAGATGGCATTAATGCTCTTTGAAATAAATAGATATGCAGAATTTTCATCGAAATTGAAATTAGAAATGGATGGATATGAATGATATATATGCAGAATTTTTAACAGAATTTTTATACAAAAATTTGTAGCTAATTACTCCCCGAAGAAAAATTTTCAATTGTAGATATTAAATTTTAAATTTATACTATAATAAATGTGACTTAAGTTGCACAGCACCCATATAATAATAATAATTAAGAAAAGAAAATTTAAATTTTGTAAATTACCAATTTTTTAAAATTAATTATTTTTATACCCAAATTCTCATGCTCGACGGCCGCTGGAATTGGCTATTGTAATTTTGTCATCCTCATTATTCACTGGCCATTTTTGGACCACGACATAATAGAAATGACATAGATTAATACTAATAAATTTCTTTTGATTATTTTGTAGTGTGATGATCTAGTGAGTATCAGTGTCCATCATAGCACCTGAACATATGATAAAATTTGTGATTTTCTGTAAAATAGTATTTAAATTGTGTATTAACTAGACAACTCTATGTAGACCACCGCTCACTAAATCATTACTTTATTTTGTATATGTTTATGACAATTGTTGAAGAAAAATATAAAGTGAGATTAATGAACATTCATGAATGTGGGAAATTAACACAACTAGGATTTATGATGAAATAATTTTATGTCAAATGAGTGTAAGTGAATGGATGTTAAAAAAACATGTATATATTTTTGAATTGTTATATATACAAGTTTGTCACTAACAGTAAATTAAATTACGAATATTTTAATAATTTAAAATCTCATTCAACCATAGCTATTTATAGTGTTATTTGGAGTACCAAATTGTAAATAGTCTCACTCCTAATAGTATAATGCTAAACATTTTCAAAAATTTATTTTATTATAATCGTCTTAGTCGGTTATATTTATATCCAAATTGAAGATTAAAATAGTACTTTATATATCATACATTACTAAAAGAATTTTTTTTTCTTAATCACGTCTAAAATTGTAAAATTCATCAATCATCAAATAAATTAAATATCATGTCTCCTGGGCTTAAAATATAGGCTTTGAATGATGTATCGTACTCAAAAATCTATTTTTAATTAATTATTATAGGAACGTTTAAATGTATCTCTAAGCTATATTATATAGTTGCTAATTACTATTAAGCTTGCACTTCTTCCTCCTCAGAAAAGCATCTTTTGGCTTTTTCTATTTTTATGCTTTTTTGGAAATTTTTTTTTCAAGATATTTTTTTATTGCTTTACCTAGTGGGCAATTAAAAAATCTATATATATATATATATATATATATATATATATATATTTTTTTTTTTTTTTTTGCTTTTGATAGAAACATATGATTCCCCTCTGTTTCTTTGATGCCTGCTTGCTTCATGACGGGTGAACTTGGGTCAAACTTTCATCTTTAAATCACATAGGTAGATCACGATTCAAGCTTCAGTTATAAGCCTTTCATTCTTTCTTGATATATATATATATATAGATTCAGTTTGAATATGGTTCTTCATAGTATCACGGAAAATGCAAACGAAAAGTCAGCATCTTTGAGTTTTGCCTCATCGTATTCGACTTGTTGGTCTACTAATCAATCAACAGGCCCTGAAATTTGCTCTGATCTTGATAATTTGAACTTAAGGAAGCAAAGCAGCAATCCTGAAGAGCCATGGCTTGACGCTGAGATTGTTGTTGAGGGCAAATCAGTGGCAGTTAATCGCAGCATATTGTCTGCGCACAGTCAATTTCTTCATCGGCTTTTTAATTTGAGAAATGATGGTTCTGTGAGTGAGGGGAAACCCAAGTATCTTATGACTGATTTGGTGCCTTATGATCGGAAGTTTGGATTTGAAGCTTTCAATGAAATCTTGTATTATCTTTACACTGGAATGATTAAGGAATCTCCTTCAGAAGTGTCCACGTGTGTTCATGATGCTTGTGTTCATAGTACTTGCCCCCCTGCTATTAATTATGCTATTGAGTTGATTTATGCTTCTGTTGCTTTTCAGATGACAGAGCTCGTTTCGGTTTTTCAGGTAATTGCGCTTCCCCGCTATTTGTATTGCTTAAATTTATGCTTCTTCGTATAGTTTTAACATATATGGGATTGAAATCAATTTCAGTTGTCACTTGCAAAGACCCAAAGAATCGAAGCAAGTAAATGCGAAGCAACTTCGATGGTTCGCAATATTAGGCATTGTAGTAGATCCAAAATTAGCTTGTTAAAAGTGTAGAGAGCCCAAAACTTCGTCTTATCTTGCAAGAGTCTGTTGTTTTATTTTGACAGAGACAAAAATGATGATGATGGGCAGCAAACTCTAGGAATCAATGCTTGCTGACACTGACACCCAAGAATGATAACAACTAACCAAAAAGGTATAGATTACATGAGTCTGAATTTGATAGGTGCACCTATCCTATCGCAAAAAGCTTTTGCGTTGAGTTTCTAACCAAGGAAAATTGTCACTTCTGTCTGTAGGCTTCATAGATTTGTTCAAGCCTTCAAGGATGTCTAGCTGTTACTTACTGTCCAACAACGGCGCTACATTTCTAGTGAATGATATGTTATTCTACCTCTGCATATTGGAACTTTGACAAACTTCGCCTTTCCTTTAGTTGATTCACTCGTCTCACTTTTAGTAAATTGCCTGATTATGAAATGGTCTATTGGAGACTAGCATTGGAAGGTTTCTTCTAGAAAAAATTTTACTTGACCACCAATTTTCATTTCGGTGGGTGTCAGTTCATGTTCTGGCTTGACTGTTCTGTTATTTAGGTTGTTTTATCCGTATTTTCTCACTCACTTGACAGTTAGTTCTCTCAAGCTTTCAAGCTCAACAGTGAATGCGAGAGATTCTCTTTTTCCTGTCCAGGTTATAGCCTAGCAAATCATTAATGCTTTAGAATAACATGTTGGGTAGGTTAGCTTATGTCTCTGAACATTGGTCCATCGGCATTTAGGTTTGATAAGCATGACACTGATTTTCCGCCTCATTATTATTTTCCTGCACAGATTATCCCCTTTAAGTATTTGAATTTTGAATATATTATTCTGAATCAAAACTCTATTTGTCCGTGTAGCATTTTATATATGCTTTATTATGTTTACCAATAATTACCCACTATGGGGCATTTGAATTTTGAATATGTTATTCTCAATCAAAGCTCTATCTGTCCATGTAGCTTTGGCTTCTGGAAGTGGTTGAGAAGGCTCTTGTGGAAGATGTAATCCCAACTCTTGTGGCTGCCTTGCATTGCCAACTGAACCAGCTCCGTTCTTACTGGATCCAGAGAATTGCAAGGTCAAATCTTGACAATGTTTGTCTCGAGAAAGAGCTTCCTGATGAAGTTTCAAGTGAAATCAAATCACTCCGTGTCAAATCTAACCAGGAGTCTGAAGCTAATATAGCAGAAGTGAATCCTATAAATGCAAAAGTAGTTAGAGGAATCCACAGGGCACTGGACTCTGGTGACGTTGAACTGTTGAAGCTTCTTCTGGATGTATCTAATGTCACTTTGGATGATGCTTATGCTCTGCACTATGCTGCTGCCTACTGCAACCCTATGGGTTTTAAGGAAGTGCTCAATATGGGCTTGGCTGATCTCAATCTTAAGGATGCAAGAGGACGTACGGTGCTTCATGTAGCTGCAAGGCATAAGGAGCCAGCAGTGATGGTGGCCCTGCTGAGCAAGGGAGCATGCGCATCAGAAACTACATCAGATGGGCAAACAGCTTTAGCAATCTGTCGAAGAATGACAAGGTGAAAGGATTATATTGAAGCTACAAAGCAGGGACAGGAAACTAACAAAGACCGGTTATGCATTGATGTCCTTGAGAGAGAAATGAGAAGGAACTCCATGTCTGGGAACTTGGCAATGTCAGCAGAAGTGATGGATGATGATTTCCAAAGGAAGCTGGACTATATGGAAAGTATAGGTGATATTTCTTTACTGGTATTAGTTCATCACCTTCTCAGAGTTTGTGCATAGCACACTTCTTTCTACTGTTTTTTTGTCCCTTCATCTGGAAAATAAAGGTGATATTCCTTTGCTGGTATTAGTAAATCATCTTCTCAGAGTTTGTGTGTCCCTTCATCTTAGGATCTCAAACACACATGGGCTCATTGCTTGGAGCACACTGTTGGCCAGTCGTGTGATTTGATCCCTTTTTTGGAATAGACAACTCTGAATCCATCTAATCTAGGCTTGGCGGTTTGCACTGAACTGGTTTTTGATGAATAATTGCACAAGACTTTGTCATCAAAACTTTTATTTTTTGGTTTTTTTGCCCCAAAAGTAATGAGGTACAAAAAAATCTATGCCTATCCTGGATGAGTGCCATAACAGCTTCTTAATATTTCGCAGTGACTTGTGTACGGTTGTTTCCTTCTGAAGCTAGAGTAGCTATGGAAATAGCAGGTGCAGATACAACCACTGGCCTTTCAGCATTTGGTCGGAAAGGACTTAGTGGGAACTTAAAGGAGGTTGATTTGAATGAAACGCCCTCTATGCAAGCCAAAAGATGCCAATTGAGACTGCTCACTCTGCTTAAAACAGGTATTTATATACTTTATTAACTTTTGCACCTTTCTATTTACTGATTATCTTTATAATTAAATAATACATGTATCCAGGTTTCTCCTTCCATTTCATTAGAAGTAAAATTGGAATCTCTTTATAGTGCTCTGTTAGGTGTAATCAGATGTATCAAAAGAGAAAGGGTAATTGTTAGTACATTGACATCTCAACAAAATGGTAGAACCTTTCTTTATACCACTAAAGACATTTGTTGCAGGTATGCCTACATAATCGGTGTCCTTTAAAACTTTCAAGGAGTTAGCAATGCCTAACCCTTGAAACACTAAATCTCACGGGATCAACTTTTTACCTCTAGACCGAAGGTGTGCACCCAGACCCAATTAGGACTTAGAACACATATCGAATCTGAGCGAAACTAAATGCTTGTAAATCCAAATCTCCAAAATATCAAAAGGTCGTCTACTTTCTCTTTTCATGAATTTCACAAAATTTTGAAAAATTTATTCTCAATCATAAACTATGCGCAGCTAATTAATCAGTATATCAGTATACAACAATACTTCCTCGTAAGCAAATAAATCTTACAATCCTTCTTACATGATTTAAAAAAAAAAAATACTTCTATAAGTCTTCTAAATACAAACATAAACTGAACTCAACTGCTAAAACTATGCCAAAATACAAGCTTCAATCAGTAATACACGCGACTAATTATTAAAAACATCTAGCTACAAACCTTATGAAAGCTCAATCCTTCCGAAGCATTCTTAGAATTAATAATTTCTACTATCTGTGAAAAATAATTGACAAGGGGTCAGCTGTTAACTCAATCCGTAGAAACATTCATAACGAACAAAAAGAATTCTTTGTGCAATATTTTCAGAAAATTCATTTAACCTTTCAAATGAAACAGAGTAATTTTTCAAACACAGTCAGGATTTATATAAAACATAAACGTTTCAGACAAGCTTTTTGGAACGTAAATTTTACTTCTTTGAACAGAAAGTTATACATTAGTTTGATTTTAAAGGGAGGTTATTGGCAAGTTAAAATTGGCAGTTGTGGTAAAAGGGTAATAGCAGTTATAAAATCTCTTTTAAAACAAATTCAAATCAGGTTTTAAATTTTAGGAGTACTTAATTCAATAAAATATAGAATAAATAAAGCTTTCAATGAAACAAAACTAAGTAAATTCATTTAAAGCAAAACAGGATGCGAGCATTACCTAAGGGTTCTTGACCATACTATGTTTACCCGCAGTCAGATATCTGGGACCTTGTTATTTGGAGACAAGACTTGATTGTGCCATGTTTTCCACAGCCAGATATCTTTTACTTCATTATTTCCTAGACATCTGTGGATAACAGAACCCTAAGCCTATTGAGAATAAATTCCGTAATCCAAGACTCTTCAGTCCTTTCATTTGTGGCTAATTAGTTATAAAATTTGTGAATTTCATGCCCCACGCCCCTTGCAAAATGTATTTTATATCCTTAAGATGCCGGTGGATGAACTGAAATAATAAAAAATGGAAAACAGACTTAATGTTGATAGCATTTCTTAAGAAAAACTTGGGATGTTTATAATTTTCTTAGAGCATTTGCTGAACTTTCTGTGATCGCAGTCGAGACGGGTCAACGCTACTTCCCTAATTGCTCAGAAGTGGTTGAGAAGTTTATGTTTTTCAACCCCG
Organism: Citrus x clementina; assembly: GCF_000493195.1. Taxonomy (NCBI): domain Eukaryota; kingdom Viridiplantae; phylum Streptophyta; class Magnoliopsida; order Sapindales; family Rutaceae; genus Citrus; species Citrus x clementina. The sequence goes on from NW_006262274.1 coordinate 15,208,220, forward strand.
CTAATTGCTCAGAATTGGTTGATGAGTTTTTGGATTGTGATTCGGCCGATGCTTCCCTCCTAGAAAAGGGTACTCCGGAAGTGCAGAAACTCCAAAGGGCATGCTTCATGAAACTTAAAGTAGAGATGCCGGAGGCAGTCTGCAAGGACATGGCTTATCACCATCGCTGAGGGCTGCCATCATCCTGGTCGGCATTTTACAAGTACATGGCTGAGAGCAATCGTTCAGGTATGCCGGCATCCTCGGCATTGAGCAATTAAGCATCACCTTTCCCTAAAAGATGTGTTTGACACCTGGGACACTAAAAGAGTTTAGTGAGCTCGATTGGTACTTGTGGAGATACCCAGAGCCTATGTTACGGCTATGTATTGTCAAGTAGCAGAGAAATTTTAATGAATGATGGATGATTTTCTTGTGACTCTTTTGGTAACAATCATGTAACGATTTCAGTAATGTTAACATTATGGCAATTTTCTTTTTCTTCAAGTAATCTGGCATTTATCAATTAGGTTGTAGAATTTATTATATTGTCTGGAGTCACACGAGGGAAAACCTTAGGTGTAACTGTGGTACCGTGTCATAGTTGCATTCAGTCGTTCGATGTCAGTGGACTCTATCAATCCAAATGCATTCAATGGCTGGATGCAATTGTGGCCGGTGCCACAGTTGCACCGTAGCCTGATTCGTCACACGAACGCATAACATTGATGGAATGGATCACGTTATCATGAATGTATAATTAACATCAGTTGCTGAACAAACTTTGCCTTTCAATTTTGTAGACATTACAATCTCAAATTTTCTATTATCATTAATGAGATTTTAGGTAATCTTTTTTTAAAAAAAAAACTAGAGATTTCTTTTATTTTTCCTTAAAAAAATAAAGAAAATTTTAGAAAGTAGTGAGAGATGGAGAATTAAAGCAATTTTATTCACAAATGTAATGTGCTTGGAGTAGCAATACAAACTAACAAATTATAATTTATGAGATTAGTTTACAAAATCTTATATATAAAATTATATCCTCTAAATAAAAATATTCTCACCTCTTTTGACTTATCATTTATGATGCGTTTGAGATTGAGGTGCTGTAATTTTTAAACTACAGTTGCTGTGAAAAAAATGTTATAATTATGAAACAAAAGTTAGTAATATTTAATAAATATAAATTTAAATAGTAATTTTGACAAAATTATTAAAGATAAAATAAATTTTCTATGAAAAATCATATCAGCATAGTTTTTAAGTTACAACAGTTAGTGTTTACCAAACACTTTAGTACTGTAATTTAAAGTTGCCCAACCTCAATTCCAAACACACCCTTAGATGCCCTTTCTAGAATCTCTCCAGCAATAAACACATTTTTATAAAATAAAACAAATATATATATATATATATATATAATTGTCAAGAGGAATCTTACTAAAATGGTCTCTCATAAATTTTTCTCTAATTTGAGAGATAGTGGGGAGTGGGGTTAAAGTGCATCAACATAGAATTAAATAAAAATAAATTTTATTTTTTTAACTATTTTAATTAAAAGTAGCAGTTATTCTTTTTATTATTGTTATTCCAATTATCTCAAAATCAAGTAACTGGGGATCAAATTAAGTAGTTCATTAAATTTTTTAAATGACGTATGGGATGGTGTATGGAGTTTTTATACATCTATTTAAATAGTAAAATATTTAATTTTGCTTGTCGTAAAATTTTAATTTACGTGAGTTAAAAAAGAAAAAAAGAAAAAAGAAATTGACTTAACAATTATAGAAAGACTAAATAGAAAATTGTAGTTGCGTGGGAAAACTCTGGGCAAAAGGGCTCCTGATTTCCTTTCCCTGGCTTCGTGCGTTTCCTTTTGCCCTTTCGAGCACGATTGCACGAATTCGAATCCAATTCTTGATAATAAAGATATAATAAGGCAATCCCTAAGTTACGTTTAACGTAACTTACAGTCTGGCTAACCTGAACCGTTAGATATCTTTCATTTCAATCCAACGGATGTTGTTAAATTTATCAAAAATAGTAACAAATGGCAAACCGGCTAAATTGGTTAATTCTAAACAAAAAAATGTTCAAAATGAAGGAGAATGATCGAGATAAATAAAATCGAACTTTGACTGAAAACGAAGCAATATCAGTGTAAAGCTTTTGTTCCGATTTTGAATCGAGATTGACATATATCCATTGATGATTGATTGCTTTGTTGCCGTTGAATTACAGAACGGCCACGAAAGCCAAAGAAGACGAGAAGAGTGGGAGGGGGATGCAATTGCAGGGGTACAAAGTAGAAGGATTGTCGATAGCAATTTGGGGAAACGTCTCAAATTTCTTCAACCATTTCCCCAGGTACCGAATCAAGCTCATACCATTCAAGTTACTTATTGCGGAGGAAAGCATCACCTCATCAATGTTTGAAGATGCTCACAAATAACGCAGACAAAGTTCAGAAACTGAAAATCCATCATGTGCAACCATCAACAGTATTGAAGCCTCCGTCGCCAAACACAATTTCTTCCTAGACGGATTTTCATCGCTTGCCTTCTCAATAGCTAACAAGGCTTGGCTCTCCCATTCCATCCTCACACTACCCACGCTACCATAAAGCATCTTTAAGTGGACAAAGAAAGTACTTCAAAATGCAAAGTAACTTAGACGATCCAAGATCTGGAGAATATTTAAACACAAAGACAAAGCCAATCTGACCTCTTTTTCTGTTGCAAGTCTCATAACCAAATTCGATTAGGAAGGATGATCAACTAGCCCATGAACTATCAAAGTCTCCACCAATTCCCAAATCCTCAAACTGATGCATGCTTCCAATGCCAAAGATGCCACATCTCGACCCATTAAAAAGCCAACCTTTTCAATCAAACCCCGAGTATATCCACTATCAAATCTATTAATCCTAGTAGAAATTCCAACTTTCACACTAATTTTCTCGAGATATGAGTTCAAAATCCCAATAAATGGAGGATTGTGTTGGACGAGAAGAAACTCCTGTTGCTTAAAGTTCATGGTGTGTTTCTAATGGTTAAAACGGCGTCGTTACCTTTGTCACAACTGGTTATAGAAGCTTTTAGTAACCGGCTGGTAACCGCTTAAAACGATTTTATTTTATTGTTGTCATGTACACCTGGCATTTGCTTATTGGTTAAGTAATCATATCACAGGCTGTAACTTACGATAAATGTAACTTAGAGAGGTCCAATAATACTAATAATTAACATTAAAATATTAAAAAATAAGGAAAAAAAATCCAAATTTTTACTGGTATATAACGCAGAGCCAAAGCGATGGCGAAACATCAAATTGTTTTTGTTTCAACCTACGCGCAACTTCCGGTGACATAATTTCTGTCTGTTTCAGGTACATACCCAAAACTAAACTTTGCATGTATTATTATTGTATTTTTGTTATTCATTCACATATCCTTCTTTTCTTTTCTTTTTTTCTTTTGCTGTAAGTTTTTATGAGACACTCTCTTTCAGTTCTGTTTCTGGTTTTGTTTCAGTTTAACATTATTGGTTCCGTTCGGTTCTGTTCTGCTCTGCTCTCTGTTGTATGTATATATGTATATATTTTTGGCCTCGAATTGCTTTGATCACCGGTTTTGTTATTCATTTATCCTGAATTTTAGATACCCGTAAAGCTTGTTTGGCCATGTGTTCACTTGATTGTTACATTCAGCTGTCATTTTCATGGTGGGTTTGTAAGATAGTCTCTGACTAACATATGGCATTGATTATGAATGACGGTTTTGTGAGATACATCACACCGCCGTTAACTCTTTTTAATGTGTACTTATGTACTTACTTCATTCAAAAGATTAGTGTTTTTCTCTTTTTTTAAAAAAAATGAAATGCCCCTTTTCGCATTTTATAGGTGAAAGGAAGAAACATAATATCGCAGAACTAGAATAAAGGAGCCTATTCCGGTACCTATTGTCCAAGGAAGCTTCTGTATATTCTGTAGGAACTACCGAACTACCATGGAAGTCAAATCTTACCAGAGCCAGGCGGAGTCGTTGCTGAAGGAATATATATTAGCAGATCCATTTGTCCCGTACACTTCAATTGCTGGTAGCATTTTTGCATGCAAGACGGTATGTTTTTCATCGTTACTGCATGGTGTTATTTACTAGAAAATATTTTGAATGCGTAGTTTTTATGTAATTAGTTATAAATTTTTATATACCTTTTTTTTTTCATAAGAATGTGCTCCTTTTCAGGTCTATGATCTTGCCCAATTGATTAGTGTGCTGTTCACTTTAAATCTGATTCCAGTTTCTCCAGCATACAGCGGGTTGAGTGGAGTAACAGGTGATTGAATATTTTCATTTAGTTCAATTGTCATTTCTTTTTCAATCGGTAAAGTTTAATCATTTTTCTTAAATTGACAACTTATGCAGGGCCATATCAACCGTCCATGCCATTTTTGTTTCAGCTATGTCTTTGTACTTTGTGTTTTGGTCGAATATAAGAGTTTGTACATAGCACACTTGTTGTTTGTTTGTCCCTTCATAGACATTTCGATAAACTGTTATTTTTGTTTGTTGGAATTGAATATTTTCCACAACTAGAACTCCGAAGCATCTGGAATGATCCATTTTATCATTCTCAATACCTATAAAAGAAGGACATAGAAAACAGTTTCCAAAGCAAGTTGCCTGTGTTTTGAATTTGTCTTTGGAAGCCACTAATTGCTTGGAGCACACTGTTAGCTAGTCGTGGTTCCATCCACTTTTTTGGATAGACAATTGTGCATCCATATGATCTGGACTAAACTAGTTTTTAATAAATAATTGCCCAAGGATTTAGTCTCAGTGTTACAGCCCAGTCTTTGTTGTCAATACTCTTTCCCCTGTCGTGGATGAGCGCCATAACAGCTTCTTAATGTGCAGTGGCTTTTGCACGGTTGTTTTTTTTCCTTCTGAAGCTGGAGTAGCTATGGATATAGCAGATGCAGATGCCATCAATTTTTATACTGGCCTTTCAGCATCAAAATCAAAAGGATCAAGTGGGAACTTAAAGGAGGTTGATTTCAATGAAACACCCTCTAAGCAAGCCAAGAGACTCCAATTAAGCCTGCAAGCTCTGCTTAAAACAGGTATTTATATACCTTATTAGTTTTTGTACCTTTACAATTAGCGATTTTTATATCAAACGAGAGAGGTTAATCTTAGTACATTGATATCTCAACAAAATTTTAGAACCTTTGGAGCACTAGAGACATTTTCTTAGAGCATTTACTGAAGTTTCTATGATTGCAGTGGAGACAGGTCGACGCTACTTCCCTCATTGCTCAGAAGTGGTTGATAAGTTTTAGGATTGTGATTGGTCCGACGCTTCCCTCCTAGAAAATGGTACTCCTGAAGAGCAGAAATTCAAAAGGGCACGCTACATGGTTGAGAAAAATCGCTCAGATTTGTCGTCATCCTCGTCGTCGTCATCTTCTCCAAAGGAAGGAGTAAAGTGTAAGGGTAGGAAAATGTGTTGCTTAGCTGCCTGTCTTTTGTTATTCATATCTAGGAAACTAAAAGAGTTTTAGTGAGTTTGATTGTTACTTGTAGAGAGATACTCTTCGAGCCTATGTTATGGCTATGTTGTATAATAGCAGAGGAACTCCAAGCTTGCGTTGTTGTATTTTCCCAGATATTTGGCATGTAATACACTAAATGACAAATAATTTTCTAATTTTAGAGGGGAAAGTTATGTCAGTTAATTATTTATTTATTTTTTCTGTTTACATAGCTTTTTTTTTCTCCAAAAAAATCTTCATATCTCCATCTGCAATTTAAGTCATTTGTAACTTCTTTCAGGGAGGAAGGAAAAGGGGAAAAAAAAAAAAAAAAAAACATTTTACAGTACTGATTTTCCTACAGAAATTGGTTAAGTTGACATTAATGTTCTTAGTAACAGACGGATATGCAGAATTTTCGTCGAAATTGAAATTAGAAATGGATGGATATGAATGACATATATTCAGAATTTTTTAGTAGAATGTTTAAATAAAAATTTTTAGCTCATTACTCTCTAGAAGGAAAATAATTTTTTTATTGTAAATATTAAATATTAAATTTATAATATAATAAATGTGTGACTTAAGGTGCACAATACCTATATAGTAATAATAATTGAGACAAGAAAAATCAAATTTTGTAAATTACCAAATTTCCCTTGGAATTTGATATTCTATATCAACGTAGGTGTTGCATCCACTGGGTTAGTACAACTGAAAGAAACTAACTAACGTAAAACAAAATATCAGAAAAATATGGCGAGCTTCTCATTTTTTTTAAGTGAAAAAAAAAAAGAAAACTGAAATTAATTATTTTTATACTCAAATTCTCATGCTCGAAGGCCGCTGGAATTGGCCATTGTAATTTTGTCATCCTCGTTATTCACTGGCCATCGCAGCTTGCCTCCCTTAAAATGAGAGTCGTTTTTTGGACGACGACATAATAAAAATAGTATTGATTAATACTAATAAATTTCTTTTTGATTATTTTGCAGTGTGATAGTCTAGTGCGTGCCAGTGCCCATCATATCACTTGAACATGTGGTAAAATTCGGCGAGTCTTTGTAAAATAATTTTTAAATTGTGTATTAACCAAATAGCTCAACGAAGACTATCGCTCATTATTTTATTTTGTATATATTTATGATAATTGTTGAAAAGAAAATTGTAAAGTGAGATTAATGAACATTTATGAATGTGGAAATTAACACAACCAGAATTTATGATGAAATAATTTTAAGTCAAACAAGTGTAAGTTTGTATATATATTTTTTGAATTGTCATATATATACAAGTTTGTCGCTAACAGTAAATTAAATTATGAATATTTTAATAATTCAAAATCTCATTTAACCATCAGTGTTTATAAGGTGCGTTTGGCACATTGTATTGTATTATATTGTATTATATTATTTTAATGCATGTGTATTATATTATATTGTATTACATTAACATTGTATTAATTTTTAATAAATATATAATATTACACTGTATTATATTAATTTTTTAATAAATACTTTAAATTATATATTTAGAAAATAACATTTATTAGTTGTTAAAAAATACTAAATATAAAATTCTTAAATTTTAGAAATTTAATATTATCTTTCTGGTATAAACGTTGAAAAAAAATCATAATTTTTCGTAAAGATCGAAATAAATAATTCAATCAAATAACCTTCAAATAATATTATAACATAAATAAATAATTAAAATGTACAAGATCAAGTTAAAAATCATTTTAAGATAATAAAATAAAAATTTATACATAGTATAAAATAATATAGTAGCGGTAGTATAATAACTAACAAAATAGACTGTACTAAATAATTCAAGTAATACAACAATATTTACAAGTACCGTTTTTGCTATCTTTCTCTTTTAAAGGCCCCTTTTTTTTGTTTTATTCTTAGAACTTCATAGTTCTTTTGTTTTTTCTATTTTCTTTTTCTTTGCCCCTTTTTTGTTTTCTTCATAGTTCTTTTGGCTTCATAAGTTTCTTTTAACTGAGTTAATAGCGTTGTTAGGTTAAACTAAGTTTGGCTTCATAAGATTCATAGTAGAGTGTAGAACTGGGTACAATGTTGGGTTAGACAAGGTCAAAAGTCTTATCAAGTAATTGTTCTGCTTACTGATCCAGCCATTCGGGTGCTCGCCAGTCCTAGATGAGAAAACTTTCAACGCGGCGAATAAATTGTTGTTGATCTGCTTTATATATTTTGACCTTTGTGATTTGCGAATACCCGGTTTGATTCCAGTGTTTCCAACTTTGAAATTCAATTAAAAGTTGAGCTGTCATTGATTGATGACAAGATTGTGTTGTATATATTTATTTTTTTAATTTATCTATCTATCTATTTATTTTTTGTTTGGAAATGTAACAATTTATAGCTGGCAAAGTAATAGAGTTGTATACTTACTTGTATTTAATTTATTATTATTAATTTTTTTTTTTAATGACTCGGTAATGTCATTATCCATGGTGTTTTGTCATTTCGAAAGTACTTGACCCTTTCACGCTAAGACACACTCCAGCGGCCGAAACTTTGAGCTTTCAGTTCTTGATTTTAGCGTGAGGGGTATCTTTGTCTTTTCAGTAGTCAACACACGGTCAACACACGGTCAACAAAACAGTCTACAAACAATCGACCTGTGAACTTGGGTCAAAGCTTTCATCTTTAAATCACATAGGTAGATCATGATTCAAGCTTCAGTTATAAGCCTTTCATTGTGATTGATAGTATTCTTTCTTTGATATATATATATATATATAGATTCAGTTTGAATATGGTTCTTGATGGTATCATGGAAAATGCGAACGAAAAGTCAGCATCTTTGAGTTTTGTCTCATCATATCCGACTTGTTGGTCCACTAATCAATCAACAGACACTTGTGATCTTGATGATTTGAATATGGTTCTTGATGGTATCATGGAAAATGCGAACGAAAAGTCAGCATCTTTGAGTTTTGTCTCATCAAATCCGACTTGTTGGTCCACTAATCAATCAACAGACACTTGTGATCTTGATGATTTGAACTTAAGGATGCAAAGCAGCAATCCCAAAGAGACATGGCATGACGCTGAGATTGTTGTTGAGGGCAAATCAGTGGCGGTTAATCGCAGCATATTGTCTGAGCGCAGTCAATTTTTTCGTCGGCTTTTTAATTTGAGAAATGATGGTTCTGTCAGTGAGGGGAAACCCAAGTATCTTTTGACTGATTTGGTGCCTCATGGGAAGGTTGGATATGAAGCTTTCAATGATACCTTGCATTATATTTACACTGGGAAGACAAAGGCACCTCCTCCAGAAGTGTCCACGTGTGTTGATGATGCTTGTGTTCATGTTTCTTGCCCTCCTACTATTAATTATGTTATTGAGTTGATGTATGCTTCTGCTGCTCTTCAGATGAAAAAACTCGTTATTCGTTTAGAGGTAATTGTGTTTCACTGCTATTTGTATTGCTTAAATTTATGCTTCTTGGTATAGTTTTAACATATATGGGATTGAAATCAATTTCAGTTGTGAAGCAACTCCGGTGGTTCCCAATATTAGGCATTGTAGTAGATCCAAAATTAGCTTGTTAAGAAGTGTAGATACCGTAGAGCCCAAAACTTCATCTTATCTTGCAAGAGTCTGTTGTTTTATTTTGAAAGAGACAAAAGTGATGATGATGGGCAGCAAACTCTAGGAATCAATGCTTGCTGACACTGACCCCCAAGAATCAATGAGTCTGAATTTGATAAGTGCACCTATCCTATCACAAAAGCTTTTGCGTTGAGTTTCTAACCAATTTTCATTTGGGTAGGTGTCAGTTCATGCTCTGGCTTGACTGTTCTGTTATTTAGGTTGTTTTATCCGTATTTTCTTCACTCACTTGATGGTTAGTTCTCTCATGCTTTCAAGCTCTCAACAGTGAATGCGAGAGATTCTATTTTTCCCGTCCAGTCTATAACCTAGCAAATCATTAATGCTGTAGAATAACATCTTGTGTAGCCGAGTTTATGTCTCTGAACATTGGTCCATCGGCATTTAGGTTCAATAAGCATGGCACTGATTTTCCCCCTTATTATTATTTTCCTCCACAGATTATCCCCTTTGAGTATTTGAATTTTGAATATATTATTCTGAATCAAAACTCTATCTGTCCGTGTAGCATTTTTTATATGCTTTACGATGTTTACCAATAATTACCCACTATGGGGTATTTGAATTTTGAATATATTATTCTGAATCAAAACTCTATCTGTCCGTGTAGCTTTGGCTTCTGAACTTGGTTGAGAAGGCTCTTGTGGAAGATGTAATCCCAATTCTCGTGGCTGCCTTGCATTGCCAACTGAACCACCTCCGTTCTTTCTGCATCCAGAGAATTGCAAAGTCAAATCTTGACAATGTTTGTCTCGAGAAAGAGCTTCCTGATGAAGTTTCAAGTGAAATCAAATCACTCCGTGTCAAATCTAACCAGGAGTCTGAAGCTAATATAGCAGAAGTGGACCCTATGCATGCAAAAATAGTCAGAAGAATCCACAAGGCGCTGGACTCTGATGACGTTGAACTGTTGAAGCTTCTTCTGGATGTATCTAATGTCACTCTGGATGATGCTTACGCCCTGCACTATGCTGCTGCCTACTGCAGCCCTAAGGTTTTCAAGGAAGTGCTCAATATGGACTTGGCTTGTCTCAATCTTAAGGATGCAAGAGGACGTACGGTGCTTCATGTGGCTGCAAGGCGTAATGAGCCAGAAGTGATGGTGACTCTGCTGAGCAAGGGAGCATGCGCATCAGAAACTACATCAGATGGGCAAACAGCTGTAGCAATCTGTCGGAGAATGACAAGGCTAAAGGATTATCTTGAAGCTACAAAGCAGGGGCAGGGAACTAACAAAGACCGGTTATGCATTGATGTCCTTGAGAGAGAGATGAGAAGGAACTCCATGTCTGAGAACTTGGCAATGCCATCAGAGGTGATGGATGATGATTTCCAAGCAAAGCTGGACTATCTAGAAAATACAGGTGATATTTCTTTACTGGTATTAGTTCATCACCTTCTCAGAGTTTGTGCATAGCACACTTCTTTCTACTGTTTGTTTGTCCCTTCATATGGAAAATAGAGGTGATATTCCTTTACTGGTATTAGTAAATCATCTTCTCAAGAGTTTGTGAGTCCCTTCATTTTAGCATCTCAAACACACATGGGCTCATTGCTTGGGGCACACTGTTGGCCAGTCATGTGATTTGATCCCCTTTTTTGGAATGGAGAATTCTGAATCCATCTGATCTAGGCTTTGTGGTTTGCACTGAACTGGTTTTTGATGAATAATTGTACAAGACTTTGTAATAAAAAACTTTTTTTTTTTTCCCAAAAAGTAATGAGGTACCAAAAAATTTATGCCTATCCTGGATGACTGCCATAACAGCTTCTTAATATTTTGCAGTGGCTTTTGTACGGTTGTTTCCTTCTGAAGCGAGAGTAGCTATGGAAATAGCAGGTGCAGATACCGCCACTGGCCTTTCAGCATTAGGTCAGAAAGGACTAAGTGGGAACTTAAAGGAGATTGATTTGAATGAAACGCCCTCTATGCAAGCCAAGAGCCGCCAATTGAGACTGCTAACTCTGCTTAAAACAGGTATTTATATACTTTATTAACTTTTGCACCTTTCTATTTACTGATTATCTTTATAATTAACTAATACATGTATCCAGGTTTCTCCTTCCAATTGGAATTTCTTTATAATGCTATGTTAGGTGTAATCAGATGTATCAAAAGAGAAAGGGTAATTGTTAGTACATTGATATCTCAACAAAATGGTAGAACCTTTCTTTATACCAGTTAAGACATTTGTTGCAGGTATGCCTACATAATCAGTGTCCTTCAAAACTTTCAAAGAGTTAGCAATGCCTAACCCCTGAAACACTAAATCTCACGGGATCAACTCTTTACCTCTAGACCGAAGGTGTGACACCCAGACCCAATTAGGGCTTAGAACACATATCGAATCTGAGTGAAACTAAATGCCTGTAAATCCAAATCTCCAAAATATCAAAAAGTCATCTACTTTCTCTTTTCATGTATTTCACAAAATTTTGAAAAATTCATTCTCAATCATAAACTATGCACAGCTAATTATTCAGCATATCAGTATAGAGCAATACTTCCTCATAAGCAAATAAATCTTACAATCCTTCTTACATGATTTGAAACAAATACTAATAGAAGTCTTCTAGATACAAACATAAACAGAATTCAACTGTTTAAAACTATGCCAAAACACAAGCTTCAATCAGTAATACATACGACTAATTATTAAAAACATCTAGCCAGAAACCTTACGAAAGCTCAATCCTTCCGAAGCATTCTTCAAATTAATAATTGCTACCATCTGTGAAAAATAATTGATAAGGAGTCAACTGTGAACTCAATCAGTAGAAACATTCGTAACGAACAAAAAGAATTCTTTGTGCAATATTTTCAGAAAATTCATTTAACCTTTCAAATGAAACAAAGTAATTTTTCTAACGCAGTCAGGATTTATATAAAACACAAACGTTTCAGACAGAAGCTGTGTGGAACGTAAATTTTGCTTCTTTAAACAGAAAGTTATATATTAGTTTGATTCTAAAGGGAGGTTATTGGGAAGTTAAAATTGGCAGTTGTGGGAAAAGGGTAATAGCAGTTATAAAATCTCTTTTAAAGCAAATTCAAATCAAGTTTCAAATTTTAGGAGTACTTAATTCAATAAAATAAGGAATAAATAAAGCTTTCATTGAAACAAAACTAAGTATATTCATTAAAGCAAAAAAGGATGGGAGCATTACATAAGGGTTCTTATGTTTACCCGCAGTCAGACATCTGGGACCTTGTTATTTGGAGACAGGACTTGATTGTGCCATGTTTTCCGCAGCTAGACATCTGTGGATAAGAGAACCCTAAGCCTATTGAGAATAAATTCCGTAATCCAAGACTCTTCAGTTCTTTCATTTTTGGCTAATTAGTTATAAAATTTGTGAATTTCATGCTCCATGCCCGTTGCAAAATGTATTTTATATCCTTAAGTTGCCAGTTGTTGAACTGAAATAACAAAAAATGGAAAACTGACTTAATGCCGATAGCATTTCTTAAGAAAAACTTGGGATGTTTATAATTTTCTTAGAGCATTTGCTGAACTTTCTGTGATCGCAGTCGAGACAGGTCACCTCTACTTCCCTCATTGCTCAGAAGTGGTTGTTAAGTTTATTGATTGCTACTCCCCTCATTGCTCAGAAGTGGTTGATGAGTTTTTGGATTGTGATTGGTCCGATGCTTCCCTCCTAGAAAAGGGTACTCCTGAAGAGCAGATACTCAGAAGGGCATACTTCATGAAACTTAAAGAAGACATGCAGGAGGCACTCTGCAAGGACGTGGCTTATCACCGTCATTCAGGGCTGCCATCATCCTGGTCGGCATTTTACAAGTACTTGGCGGCTGAGAGCAATCGTTCAGGTATGTCGATTGGTATATTTGGCACCTGGGAAACTAAAAGAATTTAGTGAGCTCGATTGGTATTTGTAGTTCTTTTTCCTCTAGTGATTGGCATGTATCAATTAGTTAAATTATTGTATTGTCTCATGTCCAGTGGGACACGCAAACGTTAGTATGGATCAAAAACTCATTTCATATAATATTAGAGAAAAAGAATTGTATTACAATTGGTATGAGGCATGCATGTGTATGTCAATATCAGCTGCTGAACAAACTTTGCCTTTTAATTTTGTAGGCATTACTATCTCAAATTTTCTATTATCATAAATGAGTTTTTTTTTCTTTTTTTTAAGAAAATCATAAATGAGATTAAGATAATCTTTTTAAAAAAAAAAAAAAAAAAGAAAACTGGAGATTTTTTTTTCCTTAAAAAAATGAAGAAAAGTTTAGAAAGTATTGAGAGATGGAGAAATAAAGCAATTATATTCATAAATATAATGTGTTTGGTGCAGTAACAGAAACTAATAAATTATAATTTATGAGATTAGTTTACAGACTCTTACATATGAAATTATATCCCTTAATTAAAAATCTTCACACCTCTTTTTGCTTCTCATTTAGATGCCCTTTCTAGAACTTCTCCAACGGTAAACACATTTTTATTAAACAAAACAGAAAAAATTATATATAATTGTTCATAAGGACCATTTCTTTTGTACATAATACATAATTGGCCATTAAAGTTATTTGAGAAGAAAATTTACATGAGATGGGTACATCACATTATCAGTATTTTTGTCTAATTTTGAACATACGTTCCTTGTACGAGTTTTCCTAGAATGGTCTCTCATAAATTTTTCTCCAATTTGAGAGATAGTGGGAATTGGGTTAAAGTGCATTTACATAGAATTAATTTAAAATAAAATTTATTTTTTAACTATTTTAACTAAAAGTAGCTGTTATTCTTTTTATTAGTGTTATTCCAATTATATCAAAATCAAGTGACTGGTGATCAAATTAAGTAGTTCATTAATTTTTTTAAGCGACGTATGGTATGGAGTTTTTATAAATCTATTTAAATAGTATAATATTTAATTTTGCTTGTCCTAAAATTTTAGTTTACGTGGGTTAAAAAAGAAAAAAAGAAAAAAGAAATTGACTTATTAATTAATTAACAATTATACAAAGAATAAATAGAAAGTTATAGTTGGCAATGGCATTATTTTTCTCCTTGTTAAGTTTTTCTTTCCCACATTATCCCCCTTGAAGCAGCATATTGAAGGAAAGGAGCATTCTTATATATGCTTTATGATGTTCTTAATGTATTCTAACTCAAAACTCTTATCTATCCGTGCAGCGTCGCCTTCTGAACTTTGTTGAGAAGGCCCTTGTGGAAGATGAAATTCCAATTCTTGTGGCTGCCTTCCATTGCCAACTCAACCCGCTCCGCTCTCACCGTGTCCAGAGAGTAGTAAGGTCAAATCTTGATGATGTCTGTCTCCTGAAAGAGCTTCCTGATGAAGTTTCATGTGAAATCAAGTCACTCAGTGTCAAATCTAGCCAGGAGTGTGAAGCTAATATAGCAGAAGTGGATCCTATGCATGCAAAAAAGAGTCAGAAGAATCCACAAGGCACTGGACTCTGATGACGTTGAACTGTTGAAGCTTCTTCTGGATGAATCTAATGTCACTTTAGATGATGCCTACGCTCTGCACTATGCTGCTGCCTACTGAAACCCTAAGGTTTTTAAGGAAGTGCTCAATATGGGCTTGGCTGATCTCAATCTTAAGGATGCAAGAGGTCATACGGTGCTTCATGTGGCTGCAAGGCGTAAGGAGCCAGGAGTGCTGGTGACTCTGCTAAGCAAGGGAGCATGCGCCTCAGAAACTACATCAGATGGGCAAACAGCTGTAGCAATCTGTCGGAGAATGACAAGGCGAAAGGATTATATTGAAGCTACAAAGCAGAGGCAGGAAACTAACAAAGACCGGTTATGCATTGATGTCCTTGAGAGAGAGATGAGAAGGAACCCCATGTCTTGGAACGTGGCACTGTCACCAGAGGTGATGGCTGATGATTTCCAAATGAAGCTGAACTATCTAGAAAATAGAGGTGATATTTCTTTACTGGTATTAGTTCATCACCTTCTCAGAGTTCCTGCATAGCACACTTCTTTCTACCGTTTGTTTGTCCCTTCATCTTAGCATCTCAGACATTGCTGTAAACGGGATAACCACACAGTCTACACTTGTGCTATCATCAAAGAATTTTTCATGAACTGTTATTTTTGTTATTTGGAAGTGAATATTTTCAGCAACTAGAACTCGGAAGCATCCGGAATGATCCATTTTTTTTTTTTTTTTATGTCAAAACATGAAGTAATTAAAGGAGGTCAAACAACAATAAACTCATTCATCTTGTCCAAAATTGAAAAAGACTACATAGTAATCATAATTGAAAACAACTAAGCACAAAAACAAATAACATCCTTTTTCAAAATTATGTTCCCATGAATCTTGTCTCCACACATTAAAGAAGACTAAATCTATAATGAGGTGCTGATTCACGCCCAAAATTACCCTTCAACTCCTTAAGCAGAGGCAGCTGCTCCCTTCTTCCTTGGTGCTGCCTGAGTACCTTCTCTGAAGCCGCTCTTGAACCTGCGAGGGACATGGCGCAGATACCTCATCCTGCCGGTTCCAGTGGTCTTTCTTCGGATTGCCTTCACACTCCAGTTATACGACTCTTCTGAAGATGGAAGCTGCGACGGCCACATCGCACACACAAAGTGTGCGTCTTGTTTCTCCTCTTACCAAAACTCCCTGTGCCCTTACCCATTGAAGCGTATGCGAAGTAGAGGAAAGCCTTC
Organism: Citrus x clementina; assembly: GCF_000493195.1. Taxonomy (NCBI): domain Eukaryota; kingdom Viridiplantae; phylum Streptophyta; class Magnoliopsida; order Sapindales; family Rutaceae; genus Citrus; species Citrus x clementina. The sequence goes on from NW_006262274.1 coordinate 15,224,068, forward strand.
TGATGAGTTCCGGAATGATCCATTTTATCATTCTCAATTCCTATAAAAGAATGTCATAGAAAACAGTTTCCAAAGCAAGTTGCATGTGTTTTGAATTTGTCTTTGGAAGCCACTAATTGCTTGGAGCACACTGTTAGCCAATCGTGATTCCATCCACTTTCTTGGATGGACAATTGTGCATCCATATGATCTAGGCATGTTGGTTTGGACTGAACTAGTTTTAATAAATAATTGCCTTCAGGATTTAGTCTGTGTGTTACAGTCCAGTCTTTGTTGTGAGTAGTTCTTTTTTCCCCCTCCCGAGGAAAGAATTGAGATAAAAAATAATTTATTCCTGCCACGGATGAGTGCCATAACAGCTTCTTAATGCTTTGCGGTGGCTTTTGCGCGGTTGTTGTTGCCTTCTGAAGCTAGAGTAGCTATGGCTATAGCAGATGCAGATGCCACCAATTTTTATGATGGCCTTTCAGCATCAAAATCAAAAGGATCAATTGGGAACTTAAAGGAGGTTGATTTGAATGAAACACCCTCTATGCAAGCCAAGAGACTCCAATTAAGACTGCAAGCTTTGCTTAAAACAGGTATTTATATACCTTATTAGTTTTTGTATGTTTATAATTACTGATTTTTATATCAAAAGAGAGAGGTTAATTTTTAGTACATTGATATCTCAACAAAATGGTAGATCCTTTATACCACTAAAGACATTTTCTTAGTGCACTTACTGAGCTTTCTATGATTGCAGTTGAGACGGGCCGACGCTACTTCCCTCATTGCTCAGAAGTGGTTGATAAGTTTTTGGACTGTGATTGGTCTGATGCTTCCCTCCTAGAAAATGGTACTCCTGAAGAGCAGAGACTCAAAAGGGCACGCTTCATGGAACTTAAAGAAGACGTACAGAAGGCATTTTACAAGGACATGGCTGAGAAAAATCGTTTAGGTTTGTCGTCATCCTCGTCGTCGTCATCTTCTCCAAAGGAAGGAGTAAAGTGTAAGGGTAGGAAAAGGTGATGCTTAGCTACTTGTCTTTTATTATTCATTGCTAGGAGACTAAGAGAGTTTTACTGAGTTTGATTGTTACTTGTAGAGAGATACTCTTAGAGCCTATGTTATGGCTTATGTTGTATAATAGCAGAGGAACTTCAAGCTTGCATTGTTGTATTTTCCCAGGTATTTGGCATGTAATATATACTAAATGACAAAGAATTTTCTAATTTTAGAGGGAAAAAATATGTCAGTTAATTATTTTTTTATTTTATCTGTTTAATTCAGTTTATAATATAGCTTTTTTTATATATAAAAAAAAATCTCCATATCTTCATCTGCAAACTCAGTCATGTGCAACTTCTTTCGGGGAGAAAAGAAGGGGAAAAAAAAAGGGCATTTGTACCTGTATTTTACGGTACTGACCCTCATACAGAAATTGGTTAAGATGACATTAATGCTCTTCGAAATAAATAGATATGCAGAATTTTCATCGAAATTGAAATTAGAAATGGATGGACACGAATGATATATATGCAGAACTTTTTAACAGAATTTTTATGTAAAAATTTGTAGCTAATTACTCCCCCGAAGTAAAATAAATTTTCAATTGTAGATAATTAAATTTTAAATTTATAATATAATAAATGTGACTTAAGTCGCACAGCACCCATATAATAATAATAATTAAGAAAAGAAAATTTAAATTTTGTAAATTATCAATTTTTTAAAATTAATTATTTTTATACCCAAATTCTCATGCTCGACGGCCGCTGGAATTGGCTATTGTAATTTTGTCATCCTCATTATTCACTAGCCATTTTTGGACCACGACATAATAGAAATAGCATAGATTATACTAATAAATTTCCTTTAATTATTTTGTAGTGTGATGATCTAGTGAGTACCAGTGGCCATCATAGCACCTGAACATGTAAATTTCTGATATTTTTTGTAAAATAGTATTTAAATTGTGTATTAACTAGACAGCTCTATGTAGACCACAACTCATTAAATCATTACTTTACTTTGTATATATTTATGACAATTGATGAAGAAAAATATAAAGTGAGATTAATGAACATTCATGAATGTGGGAAATTAACACAACTAGGATTTATGATGAAATAATTTTAAGTCAAACGAGTGTAAGTTTGTATATATATTTTTTGAATTGTCATATATGTACAAGTTTGTCACTAACAGTAAATTAAATTATGAATATTTTAATAATTCAAAATCTCATTTAACCATAAGTGTTTATATGGTGCGTTTGGCACATTGTATTGTATTATATTATTTTAATGCATGTGTATTATATTATATTGTATTATATTAATATTGTATTATAATAATACTATACAATGTTTGGTACTACATTGTATTAATTTTTAATAAAGATATAATATTACACTGTATTATATTAATTTTTTAATAAGTACTTTAAATTATAAATTTAGAAAATAACATTTATTAGTCGTTAAAAAATACTAAATATAAAAAACCAAGACACAGTGGCTCATAAATTGTTGTTGGTGATTGATCCCAGCCATTCGGGTGCTCGCCAGTCCTAGATGAGAAAACTTTCAACGCGGCGCATAAATTGCTGTTGATCTGCTTTATATATTTTGACGTTTGTGATTTGTGAATACATGGTCTGATTCCAGTGTTTACAATTTTGAAATTCAATTAAAAGTTGAGCTGTGAAATAGTGTGTTGTATAACTTGAGAAGCAAATGAAACAAACAGGAAATGTGTTTTTTTGTTTTTTTAATCTATCTATGTAACAATTTATAGCTGGCAAAGTAATAGAGTTGTATACTTCTACTATTTAATTATTTATTATTATTATTATTAATTTTTTTGTATCCATGGTGTTTTGTCATTTCGAAAGTACTTGACCCTTTCACGCTAAGGCACACTCCAGCAGCCGAAACTCTGAGCTTTCAGTTCTTGATTTTAGCGTGAGGGGTATCTTTGTCTTTTCAGTAGTCAACACACGGTCAACACACGGTCAACAAAACAGTCTACAAACAATCGACCTGTGAACTTGGGTCAAAGCTTTCATCTTTAAATCACATAGGTAGATCATGATTCAAGCTTCAGTTATAAGCCTTTCATTGTGATTGATAGTATTCTTTCTTTGATATATATATATATATAGATTCAGTTTGAATATGGTTCTTGATGGTATCATGGAAAATGCGAACGAAAAGTCAGCATCTTTGAGTTTTGTCTCATCATATCTGACTTGTTGGTCCACTAATCAATCAACAGACACTTGTGATCTTGATAATTTGAACTTAAGGGGGCAAAGCAGCAATCCTGAAGAGACATGGCATGACGCTGAGATTGTTGTTGAGGGCAAATCAGTGGCGGTTAATCGCAGCGTATTGTCTGAGCTCAGTCAATTTTTTCGTCGGCTTTTTAATTTGAGAAATGATGGTTCTGTCAGTGGGGGGAAACCCAAGTATCTTTTGACTGATTTGGTGCCTCATGGGAAGGTTGGATATGAAGCTTTCAATGATACCTTGCATTATATTTACACTGGGAAGACAAAGGCACCTCCTCCAGAAGTGTCCACGTGTGTTGATGATGCTTGTGTTCATGTTTCTTGCCCTCCTACTATTAATTATGTTATTGAGTTGATGTATGCTTCTGCTGCTCTTCAGATGAAAAAACTCGTTATTCGTTTAGAGGTAATTGTGTTTCACTGCTATTTGTATTGCTTAAATTTATGCTTCTTGGTATAGTTTTAACATATATGGGATTGAAATCAATTTCAGTTGTGAAGCAACTCCGGTGGTTCCCAATATTAGGCATTGTAGTAGATCCAAAATTAGCTTGTTAAGAAGTGTAGATACCGTAGAGCCCAAAACTTCATCTTATCTTGCAAGAGTCTGTTGTTTTATTTTGAAAGAGACAAAAGTGATGATGATGGGCAGCAAACTCTAGGAATCAATGCTTGCTGACACTGACCCCCAAGAATCAATGAGTCTGAATTTGATAAGTGCACCTATCCTATCACAAAAGCTTTTGCGTTGAGTTTCTAACCAATTTTCATTTGGGTAGGTGTCAGTTCATGCTCTGGCTTGACTGTTCTGTTATTTAGGTTGTTTTATCCGTATTTTCTTCACTCACTTGATGGTTAGTTCTCTCATGCTTTCAAGCTCTCAACAGTGAATGCGAGAGATTCTATTTTTCCCGTCCAGTCTATAACCTAGCAAATCATTAATGCTGTAGAATAACATCTTGTGTAGCCGAGTTTATGTCTCTGAACATTGGTCCATCGGCATTTAGGTTCAATAAGCATGGCACTGATTTTCCCCCTTATTATTATTTTCCTCCACAGATTATCCCCTTTGAGTATTTGAATTTTGAATATATTATTCTGAATCAAAACTCTATCTGTCCGTGTAGCATTTTTTATATGCTTTACGATGTTTACCAATAATTACCCACTATGGGGTATTTGAATTTTGAATATATTATTCTGAATCAAAACTCTATCTGTCCGTGTAGCTTTGGCTTCTGAACTTGGTTGAGAAGGCTCTTGTGGAAGATGTAATCCCAATTCTCGTGGCTGCCTTGCATTGCCAACTGAACCACCTCCGTTCTTTCTGCATCCAGAGAATTGCAAAGTCAAATCTTGACAATGTTTGTCTCGAGAAAGAGCTTCCTGATGAAGTTTCAAGTGAAATCAAATCACTCCGTGTCAAATCTAACCAGGAGTCTGAAGCTAATATAGCAGAAGTGGACCCTATGCATGCAAAAATAGTCAGAAGAATCCACAAGGCGCTGGACTCTGATGACGTTGAACTGTTGAAGCTTCTTCTGGATGTATCTAATGTCACTCTGGATGATGCTTACGCCCTGCACTATGCTGCTGCCTACTGCAGCCCTAAGGTTTTCAAGGAAGTGCTCAATATGGACTTGGCTTGTCTCAATCTTAAGGATGCAAGAGGACGTACGGTGCTTCATGTGGCTGCAAGGCGTAATGAGCCAGAAGTGATGGTGACTCTGCTGAGCAAGGGAGCATGCGCATCAGAAACTACATCAGATGGGCAAACAGCTGTAGCAATCTGTCGGAGAATGACAAGGCGAAAGGATTATCTTGAAGCTACAAAGCAGGGGCAGGGAACTAACAAAGACCGGTTATGCATTGATGTCCTTGAGAGAGAGATGAGAAGGAACTCCATGTCTGAGAACTTGGCAATGCCAACAGAGGTGATGGATGATCATTTCCAAGCGGAGCTGGACTATCTAGAAAATAGAGGTGATATTTCTTTACTGGTATTAGTTCATCACCTTCTCAGAGTTTGTGCATAGCACACTTCTTTCTACTGTTTGTTTGTCCCTTCATATGGAAAATAGAGGTGATATTCCTTTACTGGTATTAGTAAATCATCTTCTCAAGAGTTTGTGAGTCCCTTCATTTTAGCATCTCAAACACACATGGGCTCATTGCTTGGGGCACACTGTTGGCCAGTCATGTGATTTGATCCCCTTTTTTGGAATAGAGAATTATGAATCCATCTGATCTAGGCTTGTTGGTTTGCACCGAACTGGTTTTTGATAAATAATTGTACAAGACTTTGTCATCAAAAACTTTTTTTTTTGTTTTTTTGTTTTTTGTTTTCCAAAAGTAATGAGGTACAAAAATATTTATGCCTATCCTGGATGAGTGCCATAACAGCTTCTTAATATTTTGCAGTGGCTTTTGTACGGTTTTTTCCTTCTGAAGCTAGAGTAGCTATGGAAATAGCAGGTGCAGATACCGCCACTGGCCTTTCAGCATTAGGTCAGAAAGGACTAAGTGGGAACTTAAAGGAGATTGATTTGAATGAAACGCCCTCTATGCAAGCCAAGAGACGCCAATTGAGACTGCTAACTCTGCTCAAAACAGGTATTTATATACTTTATTAACTTTTGCACCCTTCTATTTACTGATTATCTTTATGATTAACTAATACATGTATCCAGGTTTCTCCTTCCAATTGGAATTTCTTTATAGTGCTATGTTAGGTGTAATCAGATGTATCAAAAGAGAAAGGGTAATTATTAGTACATTGATATCTCAACAAAATGGCAGAACCTTTCTTTATACCACAAAGACATTTGTCGCAGGTATGCCTACATAATCAGTGTCCTTCAAAACTTTCAAGGAGTTAGCAATGCCTAACCCCTGAAACACTAAATCTCACGGGATCAACTCTTTACCTCTAGACCGAAGGTGTGACACCCAGACCCAATTAGGGCTTAGAAAACATATCGAATCTGAGTGAAACTAAATGCCTATAAATCCAAATCTCCAAAATATCAAAAAGTCATCTAATTTCTCTTTTCATGTATTTTACAAAATTTTGAAAAATTCATTCTCAATCATAAACTATGCACAACTAATTATTCAGCATATCAGCATAGAGCAATACTTCCTCATAAGCAAATAAATCTTACAATTCTTCTTGCATGATTTAAAAAAAATACTAATAGAGTCTTCTAGATACAAACATAAACATAATTCAACTGTTTAAAACTATGCCAAAACACAAGCTTCAATCAGTAATACATACGACTAATTATTAAAAACATCTAGGCAGAAACCTTACGAAAGCTCAATCCTTCCGAAGCATTCTTCAAATTAATAATTGCAACCATCTGTGAAAAATAATTGACAAGGAGTCAGCTGTGAATTCAATCAGTAGAAACATTCGTAACGAACAAAAAGAATTCTTTGTGCAATATTTTCAGAAAATTCATTTAACCTTTCAAATGAAACAGAGTAATTTTTCTAACGCATCAGGATTTATATAAAACACAAACGTTTCAGACAGAAGCTGTGTGGAATGTAAATTTTGCTTCTTTAAACAGAAAGTTATATATTAGTTTGATTTTAAAGGGAGGTTATTGGGAAGTTAAAATTGGCAGTTGTGGGAAAAGGGTAATAGCAGTTATAAAATCTGTTTTAAAGCAAATTCAAATCAAGTTTCAAATTTTAGGAGTACTTAATTCAATAAAATAAGGAATAAATAAAGCTTTCATTGAAACAAAACTAAGTAAATTCATTTAAAGCAAAACAGGATGCGAGCATTACATAAGGGTTCTTGGCCATACCATGGTTACCCGCAGTCAGACATCTGGGACCTTGTTATTTGGAGACAAGACTTGATTGTGCCATGTTTTCCGCAGCTAGACACCTATGGATAAGAGAAGCCTAAGCCTATTGAGAATAAATTCTGTAATCCAAGACTCTTCAGTTCTTTCATTTGTGGCTAATTAGTTATAAAATTTGTGAATTACATGCCCCATGCCCCTTGCAAAATGTTGTTTATATCCTTAAGATGCCCGTGGATGAACTGAAATAATAAAATATAGAAGACAGACTTAATGCCGATAGCATTTCTTAAGAAAAACTTGGGATGTTTATAATTTTCTTAGAGCATTTGCTGAACTTTCTGTGATTGCAGTCGAGACGGGTGACCGCTACTTCCCTCATTGCTCACAAGTGGTTAATGACTTTTTGGATGCTTCCCTCCTAGAAAAGAGTACTCTTGAAGAGGAGAAACTTAAATTATACGTGCAGGAGGCACTCCGCAAGGACGTGGCTTATCACCGTCGTTCAGGGCTGCCATCATCCTGGTCGGCATTTTACAAGTACATGGCTGAGAGCAATCAGTCGGCATTTTACAAGTACCTGGCTGAGAGCAATCGTTCAGGAATGTCGACATCCTCGGCAGCGGAAAACTAAAGGAGTTGAGTGAGCTCTGCTCGATTGGTTTTTGTAGTTTCTTTTTTTTTTTTCCTCAAGTGATCTGGCATGTATCAATTAGTTTGTAAAGTTATTGTATTGTCTCAAGTCCGGTAAGATGCGCGAACGTATAGCATGGATCACAAACTCATTTCATAGATTATTTTTTTGTATAATTATATAATTTATAGGCTTTGCTTAAAAAATTAAAAAAGAAAAAAAGAATTGTATTACAATTGGTATGAGGCATGCTTGTGTGTGTCATATCAGTTGCTGAACAAACTTTGCCTTTTAGTTTTGTAGGCACTACCATCTCAAATTCTTTGTTATCATGAATGAGTATTTTTTTTCTTTTTTTTCTTTTTTAACAAATCATAAATGAGATTAAGATAATCTTTTTTTAAAAAAGAAAAAAAATGGAGATTTCTTTTATTTTTCCTTAAAAAACTGAAGACAAATTTAGAAGGAAGTGAGAGACGGAGAATTAAAGCAATTTTATTCACAAATGTAATGTATTTGGTGCAGCAATACAAACTAATAAATTATAATTTATGAGACTAGTTTACAGAATCTTATATATAAAATTATATCCTCTGAATAAAAATCTTCTCACCTCTTTTGACTTCTCATCTAATTTACAGAATCTTATATATATAACACATTTTTATAAAACAAAACAGAAAAAAAAATTATATATAATTGTCACAAGGACTATTTCATTTGCACATAGTACGCAATTGGTCACTAAAGTTATTTGAGGAGAAAATTTACATGAGATGGGTACATCATATTATCAGTATTTTAGTTTAAATTTGAACATACTAGAATGGTCTCTCATAAATTTTTCTCCAATTTGAGAGATGGTGGGGGAGTGGGGTTAAAGTGCATCTACATAGAATAGAATTAATTATAATTAAATTTACTTTTTAAAACTATTTTAACTAGAAGTAGTAGTAATTCTTTTTATTATTGTTATTCCAATTATATCAAAATCTCGTGACTCGTGATCAAATTAAGTGCTTCATTAAATTGTTTTAGGTGACGTACGGTATGGAGTTGTTATAAATCTATATAGATAGTAAAATATTTAATTTTGCTTGTCGTAAACTTTTAATTTGCATGGGTTAAAAAAGAAAAAAAGAAAAAAGAAATTGACTTATTAATTAATTAACAATTATAGAAAGACTAAATAGAAAATTATTGAAGTTGCGTGAGAAAGCTCTCGGGAAAAGGGGCTCCAGATTTCCTTTCCCTGGCTTCGTGCGTTTCCTGTTTGCCCTTTCGAGCACGACATTCGAATCCAATACTTAATAATAAAGATATAATATTATTATAATACTAATAATTAACATTAAAATATTAAAAATAGGGAAAAAAAAATCCAAATTTTTACTGGTATGTAACGCAGGGCCAAAACGATAGCGAAACATCAAATTGTTTTTATTTCAACCTTCGCGCAACTTCCGGTGACATAATTTTTCTCTGTTTCAGGTACATACATACCCAAAACTAGACTTTGCATGTATCATTCTTGTATTTTTGTAATTCATTCACATATTCTTCTTTTCTTTTCTTTTTCTTTTCTTTTTTGCTGTATTTTTTTTATGAAACACTCTGTTTCAGTTCTGTTTCTGGTTTTGTTTCAGTTTGATATTATTGGTTCCGTTCGGTTCTACTCTGTTCTCTGTTGTATGTATATATGTATGTATTTTTGGCCTTGAATTGCTTTGATCACCGGTTTTGTTATTCTTTTATCGTGAATTTTAGACACCCGTTAAACTTGTTTGGCCATGTATTCACTTGATTGTTACATTCAGCTGCCATCTTCATGGTGGGTTTGTAAGATAGTCTCTGACTAACATATGGCATTGATTATGAATGATGGTTTTGTGAGATACATCATACAGACGTTAACTTGTATTAACATGTACTTCCTTTATTTAAAAGATTATTGTTTTTCTGGCTTTTTTTTTTTTGTTTGAAATGCCCCTTTTTGCATTTTATAGGTGAAAGGAAAAAAACATAATATCGCAGCACTAGAACAAAGGAGCCTATTCTGGTACCTATTGTCCAAGGAAGCTTCTGTATATTCGGTAGGCACTACCATGGAAGTGAAATCTTACCAGAGCCAGGTGGAGTCATTGCTGAAGGAATATATATTAGCAGATCCATTTATCCCGTACACTTCAATTGTTGGTAGCATTTTTGCTTGCAAGATGGTATGTTTTTCATCGTTACTGCATGGTGGTATTTACTAGAAAATATTTTGAATGCATAGTTTTTATTTAATTAGTTATAAATTTTTATACCCTTTTTTTCATAAGAATGCGTTCCTTTTCAGGTGTATGATCTTGCCCAATTGATTAGTGCTGTTCACTTTAAAAGTTATTCCAGTTTCTCTAACGTACAGCGGGTTGAGTGGAGTAACAGGTGATTGAATATTTTCATTTAGTTCAATTGACATTTCTTTTTCAATCGGTAAAGTTTAATCATTTCTCTTAAATTGACAACTTAAGCAGGGCCATAGCAACCGTCCATGCCATTTTTATTACAGCTATGTCTTTGTACTTCGTGTTTTGGTCGGATCTCTTTTCGGACAACCAACTTGCTAGCCTTATTACATTCCGTAGCTCTTTTCTGTCTACATTCACATTGGGGGTGAGTTCACCATTTCCTGTTAGTTTTTAGTTAAATTACAAATTTTACCAGGTTTTAAGTTCTGGCATTCCCATCTGTTATCTTGCCCTGAGAATATATATAGGATATTGTCTTATTGAAGCCTGAATCTTCCCAGTAGTGGAAAGTATAAATAACAATTTGAAATTATTTTAGCCATCAATGTAACAGCTGGCAAATTTCTTCTAGCTTGTTTCTTAAATCTAAGGTTAATTTTCCCGTGGTGACAGACAAACCAGTCATGGTTTATCTAGATATTTTAATACATGATTTCAGTATCAGGTAAAGAAGGAATCCGTATCTATTTCTTTCCAGTTGGTGTTGATAAAAAGGAAAAGTCATAGTACTCTCCTTTTCATTCCTTGTGATTCCATTTTACTTAGTAATATGATTAGAAATGAGTGGAAATAGGTTGTGGAGGGCTGCATTATTATGGCTTCTTTCAATAGAACACTAAATATTCCCTATTCAAGGGAAACTTTTTGCAAGGGAAATTTTCTAAAGGATAATAAACTTTTTTTCTTTTCAAAAGAGAAAGGGTAATTATTAGTACATTGATATCTCAACAAAATGGTAGAACCTTTCTTTATACCACTAAGACATTTGTCGCAGGTATGCCTACATAATCAGTGTCCTTCAAAACTTTCAAGGAGTTAGCAATGCCGAACCCCTGAAACACTAAGGTGGCGTTTGTTTTTTAACTTAATGACTTAAAGTGAATTAACTTAATTAATTAAGTTAATTAGAGGTGTTTGTTTTTATAACTTAATGAGACTTTTTAGATGATTTTGACTTAAGAAAATAAGCCAATTTTTTTAGCTTTTTACTTAATGGAGAAATCTGAATTAAGTCAATTACTTGCTAATGTCAAAACTATCCATGTTTTATAATTTATTTTTCATGTCTATCCCAAAATTCACCCATAGACATTTATCCCACATAAAAATATCCATATTTTTTATTTCTTATATTATATACGATAAAATTTAAAATTTATGGTATTTTATATATTAAAATTTCAAAATAATTATGTATTCACTTGAATATAGTTTTACTTATAAATGTTAAAATATTGTGGTATTTAATATATTATTTATTTGGCATTCAAATTTAATAAGGATACAAATGTAAAAGTACATATTTTCAACTTTTTAAGTTGAAAAAAACAAACAACTTAATACTTATTTTCCGAGATTCAGACGAAAAAAACAAACATATTATTCAGATTCAGACATTCAGATCTATTAAAAATTCAGTCTAATTTAAGTCTATTTAGATTTTAGATAAAAAAACAAACGCCACCTAAATCTCATAGGATCAACTCTTTACCTCTAGACCGAAGGTGTGACACCCAGACCCAATTAGGGCTTAGAAAACATATCGAATCTGAGTGAAACTAAATGCCTGTAAATCCAAATCTCCAAAATATCAAAAAGTCATCTAATTTCTCTTTTCATGTATTTCACAAAATTTTGAAAAATTCATTCTCAATCATAAACTATGCACAACTAATTATTCAGCATATCAGCATAGAGCAATACTTCCTCATAAGCAAATAAATCTTACAATCCTTCTTCCATGATTTAAAAAAAATACTAATAGAAGTCTTCTAGATACAAACATAAACATAATTCAACTGTTTAAAACTATGCCAAAACACAAGCTTCAATCAGTAATACATACGACTAATTATTAAAAACATCTAGGCAGAAACCTTACGAAAGCTCAATCCTTCCGAAGCATTCTTCAAATTAATAATTGCAACCATCTGTGAAAAATAATTGACAAGGAGTCAGCTGTGAATTCAATCAGTAGAAACATTCGTAACGAACAAAAAGAATTCTTTGTGCAATATTTTCAGAAAATTCATTTAACCTTTCAAATGAAACAGAGTAATTTTTCTAACGCATCAGGATTTATATAAAACACAAACGTTTCAGACAGAAGCTGTGTGGAATGTAAATTTTGCTTCTTTAAACAGAAAGTTATATATTAGTTTGATTTTAAAGGGAGGTTATTGGGAAGTTAAAATTGGCAGTTGTGGGAAAAGGGTAATAGCAGTTATAAAATCTGTTTTAAAGCAAATTCAAATCAAGTTTCAAATTTTAGGAGTACTTAATTCAATAAAATAAGGAATAAATAAAGCTTTCATTGAAACAAAACTAAGTAAATTCATTTAAAGCAAAACAGGATGCGAGCATTACATAAGGGTTCTTGGCCATACCATGGTTACCCGCAGTCAGACATCTGGGACCTTGTTATTTGGAGACAAGACTTGATTGTGCCATGTTTTCCGCAGCTAGACACCTATGGATAAGAGAAGCCTAAGCCTATTGAGAATAAATTCTGTAATCCAAGACTCTTCAGTTCTTTCATTTGTGGCTAATTAGTTATAAAATTTGTGAATTACATGCCCCATGCCCCTTGCAAAATGTTGTTTATATCCTTAAGATGCCCGTGGATGAACTGAAATAATAAAATATAGAAGACAGACTTAATGCCGATAGCATTTCTTAAGAAAAACTTGGGATGTTTATAATTTTCTTAGAGCATTTGCTGAACTTTCTGTGATTGCAGTCGAGACGGGTGACCGCTACTTCCCTCATTGCTCACAAGTGGTTAATGACTTTTTGGATGCTTCCCTCCTAGAAAAGAGTACTCTTGAAGAGCAGAAACTTAAAGTAGACATGCAAGAGGCACTCCCCAAGGACGTGGCTTATCACCGTCGTTCAGGGCTGCCATCATCCTGGTCGGCATTTTACAAGTACATGGCTGAGAGCAATCAGTCGGCATTTTACAAGTACCTGGCTGAGAGCAATCGTTCAGGAAGATATTTGACATTTGGAAAACTAAAGGAGTTGAGTGAGCTCGATTGGTATTTGTAGTTTCTTTTTTTTTTTTTTGCCTCAAGTGATCTGGCATGTATCAATTAGTTTGTAAAGTTATTGTATTGTCTCAAGTCCGGTGAGATGCGCGAACGTATAGCATGGATCACAAACTCATTTCATAGAATATTTTTGTGTATAATTATATAATTTATAGGCTATGCTTAAAAAATTAGAAAAAGGGAATTGTATTGCAGTTGGTATGAGGCATGCATGCGTATGTCATATCAGTTGCTGAACAAACTTTGCCTTTTAATTTTGTAGGCATTACTATCTCAAATTTTCTATTATCATAAATGAGTTTTTTTTTTTTTTAACAAATCATAAACGAGATTAAGATAATCTTTTTTAAAAAAAAAAGAAGACAAATTTAGAAAGTAGTGAGAGATGGAGAAATAAAGTAATTATATTCATAAATATAATGTTTTTGGTGCAGCGACACAAACTAATAAATTATAGTTTATGAGATTAGTTTACAAAATCTTACACTCTCTAGACTTCTCATTTAGGTGCCTTTTCTGGAACCTCTCCAGCCATAAACACATTTTTATTAAACAAAACAGAAAAAAAAAATTATATATAGCTGTTCATAAGGACTATTTCTTTTGTACAGAATACACAATTGGCCACTAAAATTAGTTGAGGAGAAAATTTACACGAGATGAGTACATTACATTATCAGTATTTTTGTCTAATTTGAACGCACGTTTGTTTTAGGAATCTTACTAGAATGGTCTCTCATAAATTTTTCTCCAATTTGAGAGAGAGTGGGGACTAGGTTAAAGTGCATATACGTAGAATTAATTAAAATTAAATTTATTTTTTAAAACTATTTTAACTAGAAGTAGTAGCAATTCTTTTTATTATTGTTATTCCAATTATATCAAAATCTCGTGACTCGTGATCAAATTAAGTAGTTCATTAAATTTTTTTAGGTGACGTACGGTATGGAGTTTTTATAAAGCTATATAAATAGCAAAATATTTAATTTTGTTTGTCGTAAACTTTTAATTTGCCTGGGTTAAAAAAAAGAAAAAAAAATGAAAAAAGAAATTGACTTATGAATTAATTAACAATTATAGAAAGAATAAATAGAAAACTATAGTTGCGTGAGAAAACTCTCGCGAAAAGGGGCTCCAGATTTCCTTTCCCTGGCTTCGTGCGTTTCCTGTTTGCCCTTTCGAGCACGAATTCGAATCCAATACTTAATAATAAGGATATAATATTATTATAATACTAATAATTAACATTAAAATATTAAAAATAAGGAAAAAAAATCCAAATTTTTAGTGGTATATAAGATAACGCAGGGCCAAAGCGATAGCGAAACATCAAATTGTTTTTATTTCAACCTTCGCGCAACTTCCGGTGACATAATTTTTCTCTGTTTCAGGTACATACATACCCAAAACTAAACTTTGCATGTATCAATCTTGTATTTTTGTTATTCATTCACACATCCTTCTTTTCTTTCTTTTCTCTTTTGCTGTAATTTTTTATGAAACACTCTTCTGTTTCAGTTCTGTTTCTGGTTTTGTTTCAGTTTAATATTATTGGTTCCGTTCGGGTCTGTTCTGCTCTGTTCTCTGTTGTATGTATATGTGTATATGTTTTTGGCCTCGAATTGCTTTGATCACCGGTTTTGTTATTCATTTATCGTGAATTTTAGATACCCGTTAAACTTGTTTGGCCATGTATTCACTTGATTGTTACATTCAGCTGCCATTTTCATGGTGGGTTTGTAAGATAGTCTCTGACTAGCATACGGCATTGATTATGAATGATGGTTTTGTGAGATACATCATACAGACGTTAACTTGTATTAACATTGTTGTGCGCGGAATGCGGAATCAAGCGCACCAAATAATTATAGAAAAATAAAAGACACAAGAATTACATGGTTCAGTAATTAAACCTACATCCACGGAGGCAAGAAAGAATAATTGTATTATTAACAATTAATAGAGTATAAATATTTGAGTAACGAATCTCACTTCCCAGAAACTCAAATATACCCAGTACTCTCACACTCTGCAGGAAAGATAAATTCCCCAGACACACTTCTCTCACTTCTCTCACTTCTCTCAAAAGCTTAAAAACTTATAAGCTTAACAATTTTGGGATGATATGGAATGAAGAAATGTTCTCTATTTATAGGCTTGAAGCTAGTACTATTCCACCTAACCCAATCACTATTCCACCTAACCCATGCAAATATGTCAATGGTGTCCATTTGGCAAATTTGACAAATTTGCCAACTTTTCATTTTTTCTTCAATTGTTTGGTAGCTCTTTGAAAAATTGCATGCTTTCTTGAATTTGCATGCCACGTGCATGATTTTTCAACAATTCTCCACCTCGGCGAAAATTTGTCCAAATCTAAGCCGACTACCAATGAACCATCATCCCTAAGGTGGCTGCATCTCTGTGACTGCTTACGTACCCAAAATTTGGGATCAAGCCAACTGTAGTTCAAAATTCCCGAAGGACATATCTTAACACAAGCGAAGGATTTGAATTAGTTTCAAGCAATGTTGAAACTTAACTCCAGAAACTACCTTCGTCAACATATCTTATGGATTATCTTTTGTATCGATCTTCTTCAACAACACATCACCACCTTCGATAATCTCCCTCACATAATGATATTTCACATCTATGTGCTTCGTCCGAGCGTGATATGTTTGATTCTTCGCTAGGAATATCGCACTTTGGTTATCACAAAAGACCACAATGTTTTCTTGGATTACTCTCAAATCACCTAACAAGCCTTTCAACCAGATAGCTTCTTTTACAGCTTCAGTTGCTGCCATATACTCTGCTTCCGTAGTGGACAAAGCAATTGTCGATTGTAGAATCGACCTCCAGCTAATCGATCCTCCACCCAATGTGAATACGTAGCCCATTGTTGATCTTCGCTTGTCAAGGTCTCCAGCGAAATCAGAATCACAATACCCAACACATTGTTGACCACAATCCTTCTTGAACAATAACCCAACATCAATTGTCCCATACAGATATTGGAGAATCCACTTTACCGCAAGCCAGTGATTTTTACCCGGATTGTGCATGTATCTACTAACCATGCTCACTGCTTGAGATATATCGGGCCTTGTGCATACCATAGCATACATAAGACTACCCACAACACTAGCATATGGAACACGAGCCATGTAATCGCACTCCTCTTGAGATCTAGGACATGAAGAAGAGCTTAATTTGAAATGAGGAGCTAGAGGTGTACATACCGGTTTAGTTTTGTCATCCATACCAAATCTTTCTAGCACTTTCTTCAAATAAGACTTTTGAGTCAACCATACGCTCCCATTCTTCTTGTCTCTACGAATCTCCATCCCAAGTATTCTCTGTGCATCACTCAAGTCTTTCATCTCGAACTCAGAAGCCAACTGCTTTTTTAATCTTTTGATCTCATCTCCATTCTTTGAAGCTATAAGCATATCGTCGACATAGAGTAACAAATAGATGAAAGCTCCATCTAGTAGTTTTCTAAAGTAAACACAATGATCGTGTTCACTTCTAGTGAATTCTGCCCTTGTATAAATTGATCAAATCTTTTGTACCACTGCCTTGGCGATTGCTTCAGTCCGTACAAAGATTTAATCAACCTACATACATGATTCTCCTTTCCAGCAACTCTGAAACCACAAGGCTGAATCATATACATTTCTTCCTCCAAATCTCCATATAAGAACACCGTCTTAACATCCAATTGAGCCAACTCTAACTCATATTCTGCAACTAAGGCAAGTAGGATACGAATGGAAGTATGTTTTACAACTGAAGAGAAAACTTCATTGTAGTCAATATCTTCCTTCTGAGCAAAACATTTTGCCACGAGCTTTGCCTTGTATCGAGGAGTTGATTGATTTAGAGATCCTTGTTTTTTGGTGTAGACCTATTTATTACCAATAACCTTTTTCCCCTTTGGTAACTTTACAAGTTCCCAAGTCTGGTTTTGATGGAGAGATTTCATCTCTTCCTCCATGGCTAACTTCCACTGATCACTTGCACTGATGCGTAATGCTTCACCGAAAGTGTTGGGGATGTCATCATCAATAACTGGAAGTGCATAGGCTACCACCATATCTTTAGTAACCTATCCGAATTTCTTTATCTCTCTTCTTGGCCTCCTTGTTGCTATAAAATCATCATTATCTACATCATCAATTGTTTCTTCATTTTGTGGGACATCAGAAGAAACAACCTCTTCTTCAACTCTAGGTGTCACCTCCATAATTGAACTGAAACAACCCGCCCCGAACCCCCAGGGCGAGTCTATCTAAACTCGTATAATCAAATCGATATTATTTATGATATCTAAGAATTCTATTAAAAATTCGGCAGAATCTCCCTTATAAATAAAACATCCCCAAACCTGCAATTTACAAAACCATACTCCCAAAAATAATTCAATATCCATCCAACTCTCATAACCAACTTCTCAAGTTAACATATCAAATTTCATCAAAATCATTCTAATATTAAAATACATGGGTTATCCTTAATTACAAAATATAATAAATCAAAATTGTTAAATCTACGACTCTTAGCACCATCACGTGGCCACAATTTCAAAACTAACATTCGTTACTGGGTCAACTGATGTACCTGCAAATCTCCTGTGGGGGGAAAAATATAATAAAAACGGGGTGAGTATAAAACTCAGTGAGCTCAGTGATTGGATAATAGTTTTTGGAAAAATAAATAAATTTATTTAAAATGACTTAATCTTTCCCAAATCAATTTCTCAAATCAATTTCATCAAAATATCATAAGAACTTACATAAACTTATTTAATTCAAATCAATCACTGAAATTCTATATTACATAAATCTACATAGAATCGATGGAATCATAATACTTATCATATCAAATACTGAATACCAAAAACTATCATCAAACAAGTACCCAGAGGAATGATCTCATCATATCCGGACCTCGACGGACGGGCAATCAGGGAACCATCATGCCCCGGAGCTACAACAGATAGATGGGGAAAATCTCATCTCATATCTCATGTATCTCAACATCTGTATCTTTGTAATCATCATACTGCATGCATAAGCCCCCAAAAGGCAAAAGCGCCCAAACACACGGTCCAAAGCCTCTATGTGTGTTCAGACGGGCCCCAAAGGCGTCTATCTCATCTCATCTGTATCTCTGTATTCATCTCATATTATCTGTATCTCTGTATCTAGAGGGGAAGGGTACTGTCCAATGATTTTCCAAACAACATTTATACTCATGTACATAAACATATAATCACATCTGAAATCTCATTTTCTTTCTATGCAACATATCTCAAATCTGCTCAATTCTAATATCATGCATAAAATCACTAATCAAACTCATTCTTAGTAACAATAAATATCAACACATAGATAAAAATCAATTTTCTAGAAAATCATTAAATCGAAGCATCAAATACTTATTTATCAAAACATAATGCACTGTATCATAAAATCAGCATATACTATGAAAATAGATTTTGCATATTCCACTCACAGTGATGATGTCCAGACTCGGTATCAACAACGTTTGCGGTTTGATTCTCGTTCGCAGATCCTCCTAATCAAGGAAACGCCATAATCATTCTCCGTAAACTTGAAATACAACTAATTTTATATAATAAATCTGGAAACGAATATCTATCAAATACCCCCAACATCATTATTTTACCAAATTATCCTCAGAATCTTCAATTACTAAATGGTCCTCAATTTAGATCACATAAATAACCACAATGTCAGAAATTACGAAATTACCCTCGGAGCATAAATTTACCAAAATGTCCTTAACGACTTAAATTACCGAATTACCCTCGAAATCTCAAATTACCTCACTGCCCTAACTTAAAATTACCAAATTATCCACTGATTCCATAAATTATAAATTCACCCTAAAGTTTTATGAATTTACCGAATTGCCCCTGCCGGTAAACGGTGACCGGACTTCAGTCAACGACGACGGGAAGCTTAGGTCTGATAGTTTAGACCTCGGTGAGTCCAATGGTGGTGGCCGTGAGTCCCCACGAGCGGTGCCGGCGGCGGATCAAGCTTCCTAGGCCGTGAGCTTTCAAAGTGGCTGATCGGCGGTAATCCGGCCGTTTCGGGTGACGAGGTTGGTCGGAAAATGATGCTGGTAACGTGAGGAGTAGAAACCAACTGGAAGTGTGCCCAAACTCTGGCAAAATCGACGGCGGCGAAAACGGGCCTTGGCCGCGAGTTTTCGAGCTTAATCGCCAGCGTTTTGGTCGGTTTCCGGTGACGAGGACGGCGGGGTTATGACGGTCGGCTTCCAAGCTTCAGATCGGTACCAAGCTCGGCCGGTGAGGTGGCCAGAATCGGGAGATCCGTCCGGGTCAATGTCGCGAGTCGGGTCGGGTTTGCGGGTCAAAAATCGGGTCAAACACTCACTCTCTCTCTCTCTCGTGCCTCCTCTCTCTCCTTCCTTTCTAAAAATAGTTTCCCCCCCTTTCCATATAAAAAAAAAACCGACTTCTTCTTCCTTTTTTTTTTCTTAAGCTTAATACAAATTAAACTAATACCGGACCCGTGACGAAAATAAAATCCAACTATTCGAACTTTTAATCGCACTCAAATTATCTCGATTTAATGTCGTGACAAATTTTAAAATTAATAACGAAGAGGAAAAATTAAATCATACACTTAATTAAGAAAAATCAAAGTGCATATGTTACATGAACCCTTATTTAATGTAGAACTAACTGGTACATATGGAGTTGCATCAAACTCCACCCACTGTAATACCTCTTTGGTCTTATTCTCCACCTGTTGAGAATTTGAAGCTTTCATCATTGAAGCTTCATCAAATGTGACATCTCTTTTACACACAAACTTTTTGTCTTCGAGATCCCAAAGCTTAAAGCTCTTTACTCCACCTTTGAATCCTACAAAGATAGCTTTACTAGCACGAGGATCCACTTTACCATCTTTGACATGATAATAAGCTGAACACTCGAATATACGAAGGGAATCATAGTCTTGTGCATGCTTTCCAGACCACATTTTCATAGGAGTTTTACCTCCAATTGTAGCAGAAGGCAACCGGTTTACCAAGTGACTTGCGTAACTCACAGCTTCAACCCAAAACTTTTTATCTAAACCAGCATTAGATAACATACACCGTACTTTCTCCAGTAAAGTACGATTCATACGCTCAGCCACACCGTTCTGTTGCGGAGTATGTCTCACCGTGAAATATCTTTTAATACCCTCGTTCTGGCATACTTGCAAGAATGGATCAGAAGTATATTCACCCCTATTATCAGATCGTAATACTTTGATCTTTCTGCCAGTTTGAGTCTCCACCAATTTCTTCCATTTCACGAAAATCTCTAGAACTTCATCCTTTGCTCGCATGGTGTACACCCACACACGTCTAGAGAAATCATCAACAAATGTAACAAAATAATGGCTTCCACCAATTGATGCAGTCTTGGTTGGTCCCCATACATCACTATGAACATATTCAAGGATCTCACGAGTATCGTGATTAACTGTACCAAACTTGACCCTTGTTTTCTTGCCTACTACACAATGCTCACAGAAATTTAATTTACAGGTTTTGGTACCTTTTAAGAGTCAGTGCCTCATCAGAGTTTGCAAAGATTTCTCGCCAGCATCTCCCGATCGTAAATGCCATAGCTTGGTGGTGTCACTGTGCGCCTCAACAATATTTGCTTCATCAGTTGTACCTCCCTTTATATAGTACAAACTGTGACGTCGAACCCCTTGTAGACTCACCATAGCCCCATGTGTAAACTTCATTGTGCCATCTTCAATGGTAACCTTGTAGCCTTTAGCTTCCAAAGCACCCACATAAATTAGATTTTTCTTTAAAGCTGGAACAAATCTAACCTCTTTGAGTTCTCTGACCATTCCATCAAACATTTTGAGCCGAATTGTTCCTATCCCCATTGTGCGACAAGGTTGATCATTCCCCATCACAACTGCACCGGATTCCAGATCATGAAAATCCGTAAACCATTCCTTAATAGGACACAAATGATAGGTTGCTCCAATATCAAGTATCCACTCGCTCGAACTAGCCACGTATGCTGCAGGAGTAATACTTAGTGAATAATCAAAGTCCTCATCTTTCCGTGCCATATTTATTGCTGCTGGTTTCTTCCCATCTCTCTTTTGAGCCTTTGGACAAGCTTTCCTCCAATGGCCCTTTTCATGACAAAAGGCACACTCGTCTCGAGCTATATTTCTACTTCTCGATTTGGATCGAGAATTCTTTCCACCACGCTTTTTCTTTTTCTCCATCGCCCAATCTCTGCTCACCAAAGCTTCAGACGATGCTCGTTCAGAATTTTTATTATTATTCCGAATCTCCAAGTTAGTCAATGCTGTGCAAACATCTTTGAAGATGATCACACTTTTCTCATATATCAAGGTAGTCACAAAATGGCTATATTCCTCTGGTAGTGAGTGTAACAGAATCATAGCCTTGACTTCATCCTTAATATCTTCATCAAGATTCTTCAAATCAGCAAGTAACTTTTCAAATCTTGAGACATGATCGTAAATTGACACCCCATGCTTCATTCGAAAGCCATATACTTGGCTCATTGCATGAAGGCGATTTTTAGGACTTTTTAGCAAGTACTTCTCCTCCAATGTACGCCACAAAGTCATCGCACACTCCTCATCCTTCACCAAGTATTTCACCTCCTTAGTCAAACAAGATCTGATATGACCACATGCTTTTTTATTCATACAATCCCAAATTTCTTCATCATACAAGTGTCTTTTATTTTTCAGAACAACATCCAGATCGATTTGAATAAGGGCGTCCATAACTTCGCGCCTCCACATGCCGAAGTTGATTTTCCCATCAAACTTTTCAACATCGATTTTCTGGCCTCCTATAACAGGCGTTGAATAGCGATTTGACAAATCTCGCCTCCCACCTGAAGTGTCTCCTGAAATAGTCTCGGTAGATCTCTCCCCAATTCTGGAAGTTTCACCTTCTACCATTTTCTCAACGAACTATTTCCACTTGAAAAACAGTCTCTATGATGTTAATTTCGCGTGAATAAATGCACTAGGAAAGTTCCCAGGAGACTGGACGGGAACTCAGTCCTAATTAAAAACCAGAATCCTTAGACTCTTATCGCCTTTGTTGACAGAACTTTTCTAGACATGCAAAAATACACACTACTTACAATAGACTGTCTCCCAAGTACAAATGGTCGTCTCCACCGTATTCGTGAACAGTACCATATACGTGAATAGTACCGTATACGTAAACAATACCGTATCCCCCAAGTACGAACCGTCGGCTCTGATACCACTTGTTCTACCCGGAATGCGGAATCAAGCACACCAAATAATTATAGAAAAATAAAGGACACAAGAATTACGTGGTTCAGTAATTAAACCTACATCCACGGAGGCAAAAAATAATAATTGTATTATTAATAATTAATATAGTACAAATATTTGAGTAACGAATCTCACTTCCCAGAAACTCAAATATACCCAGTACTCTCACACTCTGCAGGAAAGATAAATTCCCCAGACATACTTCTCTCACTTCTCTCAAAAGCTTAGAAACTTATAAGCTTAACAATTTTGGGATGATATGGAATGAAGAAATGCTCTCTATTTATAGGCTTGAAGCTAGTACTATTCCACCTAACCCAAGTACTATTTCACCTAACCCAAGCACTATTCCACCTAACCCATGCAAATATGTCAATGGTGTCCATTTGGCAAATTTGAGAAATTTACCAACTTTTTATTTTTTCTTCAATTGTTTGGTAGCTCTTTGAAAAATTGCATGCTTTCTTGAATTTGCATGCCACGTGCATGATTTTTCAACAAACATGTACTTCCTTCATTTAAAAGATTAGTGTTTCTCTCTCTCTCAATTTTTTTAAGAAAAAAAATGAAATGCCCCTTTTCGCATTTTCCAGTTTCTCCAACATACAGCGGGTCGATGTGGAGTAACAGATGATTGAATATTTTCATTTTAGTTCAATTGTCATTTCTTTTTTAATCGGTAAAGTTTAATCATTTCTCTTAAATCGACAACTTATGCAGGGCCATATCAACCGTCCATGACATTTTTATTACAGCGATGTCTTTGTACTTTGTGTTTTGGTCGGATCTCAGAGTTTGTGCATAGCACACTTGGTTCTACTGTTTGTTTGTCCCTTCACAGGCATTTCGATAAACTGTTATTTTTGTTCTTTGGAAGTGAATATTTTCAGCAACTAGAACTCCGAAGCATCTTGAATGATCCATTTTATGATTCTCAATACCTATAAAAGAATGTCATAGAAAACAGTTTCCAAAGCAAGTTGCATGTGTTTTGAATTTGTCTTTGCAAGCCACTAGTTGCTTGGAGCACACTGTTAGCCTATCGTGATCCCAACCACTTTTTTGGATAGACAATTGTGCATCCATATGATCTGGACTAAACTAGTTTCTAATAAATAATTGCCCAAGGATTTAGTCTCAGTGTTACAGCCTAGTCTTTGTTGTCAATACTCTTTCCCCTGTCGTGGATGAGCGCCATAACAGCTTCTTAATGTTTTCCAGTGGCTTTTGCACGGTTGTTGTTTCCTTCTGAAGCTAGAGTAGCTACGGATAGAGCGGATGCAGATGCCACCAATTTTTATGATGGCCTTTCAGCATCAAAATCAAAAGGATCAAGTGGGAACTTAAAGGAGGTTTATTAGAATGAAACACCCTCTATGCAAGCCAAGAGACTCCAATTAAGACTGCAAGCTCTGCTTAAAACAGGTATTTATCTCAACAAAATGTTAGAACCTTTGCACCACTGGAGACATTTTCTTCGAGCATTTACCGGACTTTCTATGATTGCAGTGTAGACGGGTCGACGCTACTTCCCTCGTACTCGTTGCTCGGAAGTGGTTGATAAGTTTCTGGATTGTGATTGGTCCGATGCTTCCTTCCTCGAAAAGGGTACTCCTGAAGAGCAGAAACTCAAAAGGACACGCTTCATGGAACTCAAAGAAGACGTGAAGAAGGCATTTTACAAGGACATGGCTGAGAAAAATCGTTCAGGTTTGTCGTCATCCACGTCATCGTCATCTTCTCCAAAGGAAGGAGTAAAGTGTAAGGGTAGGAAAAGGTGATGCTTAGCTGCTTGTCTTTGTATTCATTTATAGGAAACTAAGAGAGTTTTACTGAGTTTGATTGTTACTTGTGGAGAGATACTCTTAGAGCCTATGTTATGGCTATGTTGTAAAATAGCAGAGGAACTTCAAGCTTGCATTGTTGTATTTTCCCAGGTATTTGGAATGTAATATACTAAATGACAGAATTTTCTAATTTTAGAGGGGAAAAATATGTCAGTGAATTATTTGTTTATTTTATCTGTTTAAATCACTTTATAATATAGCTTTTTTTTTCAAAAAAAAAAAATCTCCATATCTTCATCTGAAAACTCGAGTCATGTGTAACTTCTTTCAGGGAGAAAAAGGGGGGAAAGAAAAGGCATTTGTACCTGTATTTTACAGTACTGACTCTCATACAGAAATTGGTTGAGATGACATTAATGTTCTTCGAAATAGATGAATATGCAGAATTTTCATCGAAATTGAAATTAGAAATGGATGGATATGAATTATATATATGTAGAACTTTTTAACAGAATTTTTATCTAAAAATTTGTTGCTCATTACCCTCCCGAAGAAATATAAAATTTTCAATTGTAGATATTAAATTTTAAATTTATAATATAATAAATGTGACTTGAGGTGCACATCACCCATATAATAATAATTAAGAAAAGAAAATACAAAATTTGTAAATTACCAATTTTTTAAATTTAATTAATTTTATACCCAAATTCTCATGCTCAACGGCCGCTAGAATTGGCTATTGTAATTTTGCCATCCTCATTATTCACTGGCCATTTTTGGACCACAACATAATAAAAATAGCATTGATTAATACTAATAAATTTCTTTTGATTATTTTGTTGTGTGATGATCTAGTGAGTACAAGTGTCCATCATAGCACCTGAACTGCTGAACATGTGGTAACATTCTGCGATTCTCTATAAAATAGTATTTAAATTGTGTATTAACTAGACAGTTCTATATAGACAATTGTCCACTAAATCATTACTTTATTTTGTATATATTTATGATAATTGTTGAAGAAAAATGTAAAGTGAGATTAATGAACATTAATGAATGTGGGAAATTAACACAACTAGGATTTATGATGAAATAATTTTATGTCAAATGAGTGAGTGAATGGATGTTAAAAAACTTGTAATATATATTTTTTGAATTGTTATATAAACAAGTTCATCACTAACAATAAATTGAATTATGAATTGTTTAATAATTCAAAATCTCATTCACCCTTCAGTGTTTATAGTATTTTTTAGAATACAAAATTGTAAACAACCTCACCCTTAAATGATATAATGATAAAATAATTTTATGTCAAATGAGTGTAAGTGAATGGATGTTAAAAAACTTGTAACATATATTTTCTGAATTGTTATATATGCAAGTTTGTCACTAACAGGAAATTGAATTATTAATATTTTAATAATTCAAAATCTCATTCAACCATCGGTGTTTATAATTTTTTTGAGAGTACAAAATTATAAACAACCTCATCTTTAATAATATAATGTTAAACCTTTTCAAAAATTTATTCCATTATAGTTGTCTTAGTCAGTTATACTTATTCCAAATTGAAGATAAAAATAGTACTTCATATGTCATACATTACTTAAAGAAATTTTTTTATCAACTTATGAGCTAGAGAAAGAATGCAATAAATTACGTCTAAAATTGTAAAATTAATCAATCACTAAATAAATATAATGTTATATGTGTATGTGTATATATTACACAAACTCTGAATCTCATGAGCTATCTTCGGATGATGTATCATACTCAAAAATCTATTTTTGCTAATGATTATACTAACATTTAAAGGTCTCTCTAAGCTACATTGTAATTCCAATTCTTGTGGCTGCCTTCCATTGCCAACTGAACCAGCTCCGCTCTCCCTGCATCCAGAGAGTGGTAAGGTAAAATCTTGATAATGTCTGTCTCGAGAAAGAGCTTCCTGATGAAGTTTCAAGTGAAATCAAATCACTCCGTGTCAAATCTAACCAGGAGTGTGAAGCGAATATAGCAGAAGTGGATCCTATGCATGCAACAAGAGTCAGAGGAATCCACGAGGCACTGGACTCTTATGACTTTGAACTGTTGAAGCTTCTTCTGGATGAATCTAATGTCACTTTGGATGATGCTTATGCTCTGCACTATGCTGCTGCCTACTGCAGCCCTAAGGTTTTTAAGGAAGTGCTCAATATGGACTCGGCTGGTCTCAATCTTAAGGATGCAAGAGGACATACGGTGCTTCATGTGGCTGCAAGGCGTAAGGAGCCAGCAGTGCTGGTGACTCTGCTGAGCAAGGGAGGATGCGCATCAGAAACTACATCAGATGGGCAAACAGCTGTGGCAATCTGTCGGAGAATGACAAGGAGAAAGGATTATATTGAAGCTACAAAGCAAGGGCAGGAAACTAACAAAGACCGGTTATGCATTGATGTCCTTGAGAGAGAGATGAGAAGGAACTCCATGTCTGGGAACTTGGCACTGTCATCAGAGGTGATGGCTGATGATTTCCAAATGAAGCTGAACTATCTGGAAAATAGAGGTGATATTTCTTTACTGGTATTAGTTCATCACCTTCTCAGAGTTTGTGCTATGCACACTTCTTTCTACTGTTTGTTTGTTCCTTCATCTTAGCATCTCAAACATTGCTGTAAATGGGATAACTACACAGTCTACACTTGTGCTAGCATCATGACTTTTTGATGAACTGTTATTTTTGTTATTTGGAAGTGAATATTTTCAGCAACTAGAACTCCGAAGCATCTGGAATGATCCATTTTATCATTCTCGGTACCTATAGCAGAATGTAATGGAAAACAGTTTCCAGAACAAATCGCATTTGTTTTTGGAAGCCAGTAATTGCTTGTGGCAAACTGTTAGCCAGCCATAATTCCATCCACTATCTTGGATAGGCAATTGTGTATCCGTATGTTCTGGGCATGGGGGTTTCGACTGAACTAGTTTTAATAAATAATTGCACAATGATTTAGTCTCAGTGTTACAGCCCAGTCTTTGTTGTCAATACTCCCCCCCCCCCCCCCCCCCCCCCAAAAAAAAAAAAAAAATTGAGTTACGAATAAATTTTTCCTATTATGTAGGAGGGCCATAAAAGTTTTTAAATTTTATCCAGTTTTTTTTGAGCGGTGGCTGTTTCCTTCTGAAGCTATAATAGCTATGGACATAGCAGATGCAGATGCCACCAATTTTTGTACTGGCCTTTCAGCATCAAAATCAAAAGGATCAAGTGGGAACTTAAAGGAGGTTGATTTGAATGAAACACCCTCTATGCAAGCCAAGAGACTGTAGGCTCTGCTTAAAACAGGTATTTATATACCTTATTAGTTTTTGTATCCAAAGAGAGAGGTTAATTTTTATTACATTGATATCTCAACAAAATGGTCTTTTCTTAGAGCATTTACTGAACTTTCTATGATTGCAGTCGAGACGGGTCGACGCTACTTCCCTCACTCCTCCAAAGTCATTGAGGAGTTTATGAATTGTGATTGGTCTGATGCTTCTCTTCTGGAATTTGGTACTCCGGAAGCGCAGAAACTTAAAAGGGCTTGCTTCCACGTGCGGAAGGCATTTTGCCAGGACATGGCTTCTGACAATCGTTCAGGGCCGTCATCATCGTCATCGGCATTCTTCGTTCCTTAAAAAAATCAAGAAAAATTTAGAAAGTAGTGAGAGATGGAGAAATAGAGTGATTATATTCACAAATATAATGTGTTTAGTGCAACAATACAAACTAATAAATAATAATTTATGAGATTAGTTTATAGAATCTTACATATAAAATTATATCCTCTGAATAAAAATCTTCACAGCTCTTTTGACTTCTCATTTAGATGCCCTTTCTAAGATCACTCCATTTTCTAGGATCACTCCATTTTAATAGGAAGAATTAGCGTATCTCCACTTTTCTCCCCCGCCGTTTGTATACCGTTTGTTACTGTTAATGGACGAAGCTACAAGTCTTCTCTTTCATCAAATCGATCCATCACAAATACAAGTCTGCTGCACCCCACCAAAAACACACATACTCCATCTCTAAATACTTTGAAGATAAACAAATCAACCGTAATCCTGCAACTTTATCTCAGAGAATCGGATAAGAAAAGAACAGGCAATGAATCAACGGTATTGGCGCCGAGTGAGTGTCGCCTGCGGTCGGCGTTAGAGGCGACTGTCACTCAATCGCGTACAAGGTTAGTCTTTGAAAAAACTCTTTGCATGTTAGAAATCAGTGATTAGGCATTATTTTGATATTTAAAAATGAAAATGGGTTTATTAGTTTGTCGAAGAATCTGCTTTGTTGCCGGTGTTGTTTGTCGATTAAAATGAAAATGGGTTTGTTGATGTGTTGAAGAAGTTGCTCTACTGCTGGTGGTTTTTTTATTAATTAAAATGAAAATGGGTTTGTTAATTTATTTAAGCAGCTGCTGGCATTGATGAACTTATGAGCTAATAGTATTGTTTGATCAAGCTTGTGTTCTTAATAGTGGAGTTGATATTCTTAAAATGAATTTATGATTATGAGAATATGAAAATTGAACGGCATCGTAGAGATCTGGATTAATCACCATCGCGTATGTTTCTAAATAAAGGAATGAGCAGCAATCGATTTGAAAGTTAAGACTTTAGGAATATGTATGTGCAACTGAATGAATTATCAGTTGCTATCTTGTAAGTCAATACTAGCATATTCCTTAATGGCAAGTGAAGCTATTTTATGTGTATTGCTGCCTATCAAAATGTTTATGTTTGAAGCTATCTCCTTTTAGGAAATTGAATGCTTCTGTGAGTTCTCTGATAAGGGCTATACAACCAGCTCTAACAGATTCCTTCATGTGCATTAATTAGCTTAATGATTTATTGACCTATATCCAATGTCTATTCTCCTTTTCTGTAGCTGTCTAGCTTTATGAGGGTGTGAAGTGAACTTTTGTTTTATGTTTCAGGACTTGGGATTAGAGTGTATAACATTCAATATCTTTTTATCAAAGAACTGATATATGTTAATGTAGTGCGATCTGGTCTTTATTAGCTTCTTGATTTGCCAGGATGTTTGACAACCATCTTTGACTACGATTGCCAACATATAAGCTGCTACATATTGTGTCTCAGGAATCACAACAAATTATTATCATAATATGGTGATTTTGAATCCAAAACTTGGTAGTGTCAAGAAAATAGACCCCATGTTTATTTATCTTCATGTTTTGTATGCGGCTGCAATAGACTATTATAAGTTACTTTTAGTTTTATCAAGTTTTTTTTCCCCTTAAATTTCAGTTATTTCAGCGGCTTCTTTTAAGTGAGTTAATAGTGTTGTTAGGTTAAACTAAGTTTGGCTTCATAAGATTCATAGTAGAGTGTAAAACTGGGTACAATTTTGGGTTAAGACAAGTCAAAAGTCTTCTCAAGTAATTGTTCTGCTTACTGATTTGGTAATTGCAACATTGCTAAATAGTTCAATTTGTCCTTTTTTTTTGTTGAATTTATTGTATGTCATATTACTTCATTTAATTATTTTCTCAGATCTTGTAGGTGAAAATTTCAGCTTCAAAGGCCAAGCTAATCATCCAGCAATTCAGTGAAACCAAGACACAGTGGCTCATAAATTGTTGTTGGCGATCCAGCCATTCGGGTGCTTGCCAGTCCTAGACGAGAGAACTTTCAACGCGGCGCATAAATTGTTGTTGATCTGTTTTATATATTTTGACCTTTGTGATTTGTGAATACATGGTTTGATTCCAGTGTTTACAACTTTGATACTGTGTATAACTTGAGAAGCAAATGAAACAAATAGGAAATGTGTTTTTATTTTTTTTATTCTATCTATCTATTTATTTTTTGTTTGGAAATGTAACAATTTATAGCTGGCAAAGTAATAGAGTTGTATACTTGTATTTAATTTATTATTATTAATTTTAATGAATCGGTAATGTCATTGTCCATGGTGTTTTGTCATTTCGAAAGTACTTAACCCTTCCACGCCAAGGCACATCACAGCAGCCGAAAATTTGAGCTTTCAGTTCTTGATTTTAGCGTGAGGGGTATCTTTGTCTTTTCAGTAGTCAACATACGGTCAACAAAACAGTCTACAAACAATCGGGGGTAAAATCGGATATACGGTGATACTTTCTATCATAGTGGCGATACGCCAAACCTCAGGGGAGGAAACTGTAAATTACCCCTTCGCGACCTGTGAACTTGGGTCAAAGCTTTCATCTTTAAAGCTAATAGGTAGATCGCGATTCAAGCTTCAGTTATAACTTATAAGCATTTCATTGTGATTGATAGTATTCTCTCTTGATATATATATATATATATTCACTTAAGCCGCTTACCAATCCTTCTAAAAGCTTAAGCTGTTAGGCGAAGCACTACTTTATACTTAAAAACACCCGAACCACGAGTAACGTCTACACATTTAGTGCCACATCACCCACGTGCGTGGGATAGAGCCACCACAAGGGTGCGGGCCCCTAACACACGTAGTCTGGATATACCTTAAGCCCTGGTTTTATATATATATATATATATATATATATATATAGATTCAGTTTGAATATGGTTCTTGATGGTATCATGGAAAATGCGAACGAAAAGTCAGCATCTTTGAGTTTTGTCTCATCATATCTGACTTGTTGGTCCACTAATCAATCAACAGGCACTTGTGATCTTGATAATTTGAACTTAAGGATGCAAAGCACCAATCCCGAAGAGACATGGCTTGAAGCTGAGATTGTTGTTGAGGGCAAATCAGTGGCGGTTAATCGCAGCGTATTGTCTGAGCTCAGTCAATTTTTTCGTCGGCTTTTTAATTTGAGAAATGATGGTTCTGTCAGTGAGGGGAAACCCAAGTATCTTTTGACTGATTTGGTGCCTCATGGGAAGGTTGGGTATGAAGCTTTCAATGATATCCTGCATCGTCTTTACACTGGGAAGCTTAAGGCACCTCCTCCAGAAGTGTCCGCGTGTGTTGATGATGCTTGTTCTCATGATGCTTGCCCTCCTGCTATTAATTATGCTATTGAGTTGATGTATGCTTCCGCTGCTTTTCAGATGAAAGAACTCGTTTTTCTTTTGCAGGTAATTGTGCTTCCCTGCTATTTGTATTGCTTAAATTTATGCTTCTTGGTATAGTTTTAACATATATGGGATTGAAATCAATTTCAGTTGTGAAGCAACTTCGGTGGTTCCCAATATTAGGCATTGTAGTAGATCCAAAATTAGCTTGTTAAGAAGTGTAGATACCGTAGAGCCCAAAACTTAGTCTTATCTTGCAAGAGTCTGTTGTTTTATTTTGAAAGAGACAAAAGTGATGATGATGGGCAGCGAACTAAAGGAATCAATGCTTGCTGACACTGACTCCCAAGAATGATAAAAACTAACCAAAAAGGTATATAGATTACATGAGTCTGAATTTGATAAGTGCACCTATCCTATCACAAAAGCTTTTGCGTTGAGTTTCTAACCAATGAAAATTGTCACTTCTGTCTGTAGGCTTCATAGATTTGTTCAAGCCTTCAAGGATGTCTGGCTGTTACTTACCGTCCAACAATGGTGCTACATTTCTAGTGAATGATATGTTATTCTACATCTGTAAATTGCAACTTTGACAAACTTCGCCTTTCCTTTGTTGATTCACTCGTCTCACTTTTATTAAATTGCCCGATTATGAAATGGTCTATTGGAGACTAGCATTGGAAGGTTTCTTCTGGAAAAAATTTTACTTGACCACCAATTTTCATTTGGGTGGGTGTCAGTTCATGCTCTGGCTTGACTGTTCTGTTATTTAGGTTGTTTTATCCGTATTTTCTTCACTCACTTGATGGTTAGTTCTCTCATGCTTTCAAGCTCTCAACAGTGAATGCGAGAGATTCTCTTTTTTCCCGTCCAGGCTATAACCTAGCAAATTGTTAATGCTGTAGAATAACATCTTGTGCAGGCGAGCTTATGTCTCTGAACATTGGTCCATCGGCATTAAGGTTTAATAAGCATGACACTGAACTTCCCCCTCATTATTATTTTCCTGCACAGATTATCCTCTTTAAGTATTTGAATTTTGAATATCTTATTCTGAATCAAAACCCTATCTGTGCTTGTAGCATTTTATATATGCTTTATGATGTTTACCAATAATTACCCACTATGGGGTATTTGAATTTTGAATATATTATTCTGAATCAAAACTCTATCTGTCCGTGTATCTTTGGCTTCGGAGCATGGTTGAGAAGGCTCTCGTGGAAGATGTAATCCCAATTCTCGTGGCTGCCTTGCATTGCCAACTGAACCAACTCCGTTCTGTCTGCATCCAGAGAATTGCAAAGTCAAATCTTGACAATGTTTGTCTCGAGAAAGAGCTTCCTGATGAAGTTTCAAGTGAAATCAAATCACTCCGTGTCAAATCTAACCAGGAGTCTGAAGCTAACACAAAAGAAGTGGATCCTTTGCGTGAAAAAACAGTCAGAAGAATCCACAAGGCTCTGGACACTGATGATTTTGAACTGTTGACGCTTCTTCTGGATGTATCTAATGTCACTCTGGATGATGCTTACGCTCTGCACTATGCTGCTGCCTACTGCAACCCTAAGGTTTTTAAGGAAGTGCTCAATATGGACTTGGCTGGTCTCAATCTTAAGGATGCAAGAGGACGTACGGTGCTTCATGTGGCTGCAAGGCGTAATGAGCCAGAAGTGATGGTGACTCTGCTGAGCAAGGGAGCATGCGCATCAGAAACTACATCAGATTGGCAAACAGCTGTAGCAATCTGTCGGAGAGTGACAAGGCGAAAGGATTGTATTGAAGCTACAAAGCAGGGGCAGGAAACTAACAAAGACCAGTTATGCATTGACGTCCTTGAGAGAGAGATGAGAAGGCACTCCATGTCTGAGAACTTGGCAATGTCATCAGAGGTGATGGATGATGATTTCCAAAGGAAGCTGAACTACCTGGAAAAAAAAGGTGATATTTCTTTACTGGTATTAGTTCATCACCTTCTCAGAGTTTGTGCATAGCACACTTCTTTCTACTGTTTGTTTGTCCCTTCATATGGAAAATAGAGGTGATATTCCTTTACTGGTATTAGTAAATCATCTTCTCAAGAGTTTGTGAGTCCCTTCATTTTAACATCTCAAACACACATGCGCTCATTGCTTGGGGCACACTGTTGGCCAGTCATGTGATTTGATCCCCTTTTTTGGAATGGAGAATTCTGAATCCATCTGATCTAGGCTTCGTGGTTTGCACTGAACTGGTTTTTGATGAATAATTGCACAAGACTTTGTCATCAAAACTTTCTTGTTTTTTGCCCCAAAAGTAATGAGGTACAAAAAAATTTATGCCTATCCTGGATGAGTGCCATAACAGCTTCTTAATATTTTGCAGTGGCATTTGTACGGTTGTTTCCTTCAGAAGCTAGAGTAGCTATGGAAATAGCAGGTGCAGATACCGCGACTGGCCTTTCAGCATTAGGTCAGAAAGGACGCCAATTGAGACTGCTAACTTTGCTTAAAACAGGTATTTATATACTTTATTAACTTTTGCACCTTTCTATTTACTGATTATCTTTATAATTAACTAATACATGTATCCAGGTTTCTCCTTCCAATTGGAATTTCTTTATAGTGCTCTGTTAGGTGTAATCAGATGTATCAAAAGAGAACGGGTAATTGTTAGTACATTGATGTCTCAACAAAATGGTAGAACCTTTCTTTATACCACTAAGACATTTGTTGCAGGTATGCCTACATAATCAGTGTCCTTCAAAACTTTCAAAGAGTTAGCAATGTCTAACCCCTGAAACACTAAATCTCACGGGATCAACTCTTTACCTCTAGACCGAAGGTGTGACACCCAGACCCAATTAGGGCTTAGAACACGTATCGAATCTGAGTGAAACTAAACGCCTGTAAATCCAAATCTCCAAAATATCAAAAAGTCATCTACTTTCTCTTTTCATGTATTTCACAAAATTTTGAAAAATTCATTCTCAATCAAAAACTATGCACAGCTAATTATTCAGCATATCAGCATAGAGCAATACTTCCTCATAAGCAAATAAATCTTACAATCCTTCTTACATGATTTGAAAAAAATACTAATAGAAGTCTTCTAGATACAAACATAAACAGGATTCAACTGTTTAAAACTATGCCAAAACACAAGCTTCAATCAGTAATACATACAACTAATTATTAAAGACATCTAGCCAGAAACCTTACGAAAGCTCAATCCTTCCGAAGCATTCTTCAAATTAATAATTGCTACCATCTGTGAAAAATAATTGATAAGGAGTCAGCTGTGAACTCAATCAGTAGAAACATTCGTAACGAACAAAAAGAATTCTTTGTGCAATATTTTCAGAAAATTCATTTAACCTTTCAAATAAAACAGAGTAATTTTTCTAAGGCAGTCAGGATTTATATAAAACATAAACGTTTCAGACAGAAGCTTTTTGGAATGTAAATTTTGCTTCTTTAAACAGTAAGTTATACATTAGTTTGATTTTAAAGGGA
Source organism: Citrus x clementina (assembly GCF_000493195.1). Lineage (NCBI taxonomy): Eukaryota > Viridiplantae > Streptophyta > Magnoliopsida > Sapindales > Rutaceae > Citrus > Citrus x clementina. The sequence continues at coordinate 15,259,059 of NW_006262274.1, forward strand.
GGTTATTGGGAAGTTAAAATTGGCAGTTGTGGGAAAAGGGTAATAGCAGTTATAAAATCTCTTTTAAAGCAAATTCAAATCAGGTTTCAAATTTTAGGAGTACTTAATTCAATAAAATAAGGAATAAATAAAGCTTTCATTGAAACAAAACTAAGTAAATTCATTTAAAGCAAAAAAAGGATGCGAGCATTACGATGGGTTCTTATGTTTACCCGCAGTCAGACATCTGGGACCTTGTTATTTGGAGACAAGACTTGATTGTGCCATGTTTTCTGCAGCTAGACATCTGTGGATAAGAGAACCCTAAGCCTATTGAGAATAAATTCCGTAATCCAAGACTCTTCAGTTCTTTCATTTGTGGCTAATTATTTATAAAATTTGCGAATTTCATGCCCCATGCCCCTTGCAAAATGTATTTTATATCCTTAAGTTGCCAGTTGTTGAACTGAAATAATAAAAAGTGGAAAACAGACTTAATGCCGATAGCATTTCTTAAGAAAAACTTGGGATGTTTATAATTTTCTTAGAGCATTTGCTGAACTTTATGTGATTGCAGTCGAGACGGGTGACCGCTACTTCCCTCATTGCTCACAAGTGGTTGATGACTTTTTGGGTGTTTATGACTTTTTGGGTGTTAATGACTTTTTGGATGCGTCCCTCCTAGAAAAGAGTACTCTTGAAGAGCAGAAACTTAAAATAGACATGCAGAAGGCACTCTGCATGGACGTGGCTTATCACCGTCGTTTAGGGCTGCCATCATCCTGGCCGGCATTTTACCAGTACATGGCTGGGAGCAATCAGTCGGCATTTTACAAGTACGTGGCTGAGAGCAATCGTTCAGGAATGTCGACATCCTCGGCAGCGAGCAATTAAGCATAACCTTTCCCTAAAAGCTATATTTGACTCCTGGAAAACTAAAGGAGTTGAGTGAGCTCGATTGGTATTTGTAGTTTCTTTTTTTTTTTCCTCAAGTGATGTGGCATAATTAAAAGTTATATTTGTTTGTCTTAAAAGTTATTGTAATATCTAAAGTCTGGTAAGATGCGCGAACGTATAGCATGGATCACAAACTCATTTTATAGAATATTTTTTTGTATAATTGTATAATTTATAGGCTTTGCTTAAAAAATTAAAAAAGAAAAAAAGAATTGTATTACAATTGGTATGTGGCATGCATGTGTATGCCACATCAGCTGCTGAGCAAACTTTGCCTTTTAATTTTGTAGGCACTGCCATCTCAAATTCTCTGTTATCATGAATGAGTTTTTTTTTCTTTTTTCTTTTTTAACAAATCATAAATGAGATTAAGATAATCTTTTTTTTTTTTTAAAAAAAGGAGATTTCTTTTATTCTTCCTTAAAAAACTGAAGAAAAATTTAGATGGTAGTGAGAGACGGAGAATTAAAGCAATTTTATTCACAAATGTAATGTGCTTGGTATAGCTATACAAACTAATAAATTATAATTTATGAGACTAGTTTACAGAATCTTATATATAAAATTATATCCTCTGAATAAAAATCTTCTCACTTCTTTCGACTTCTCATTTAGATGTCCTCTCTAGAATCTCTCCAGCGATAAACACATTTTTATAAAACAAAATAGAAAAAAAAATTATATATATTTCTCACAAGGACTATTTCATTTGCACGTAGTACGCAATTGGTCATTAAAGTTATTTGAGGAGAAAATTTTACATGAGATGGGTACATCATATTATCAGTATTTTAGTTTAAATTTAAACATACTAGAATGGTCTCTCATAAATTTTTCTCCGATTTGAGAGATGGTGGGGGAGTGGGGTTAAAGTGCATCTACATAGAATTAATTATAATTAAATTTACTTTTTAAAACTATTTTAACTAGAAGTAGTAGTAATTCTTTTTATTATTGTTATTCCAATTATATCAAAATCTCATGACTCGTGATCAAATTAAGTGCTTCATTAAATTGTTTTAGGTGCCGTACGGTATGGAGTTGTTATAAATCTATATAGATAGTAAAATATTTAATTTTGCTTGTCGTAAACTTTTAATTTGCATGGGTTAAAAAAGAAAAAAAGAAAAAAGAAATTGACTTATTAATTAATTAACAATTATAGAAAGACTAAATAGAAAATTATTGAAGTTGCGTGAGAAAGCTCTCGGGAAAAGGGGCTCCAGATTTCCTTTCCCTGGCTTCGTGCGTTTCCTGTTTGCCCTTTCGAGCACGACATTCGAATCCAATACTTAATAATAAAGATATAATATTATTATAATACTAATAATTAACATTAAAATATTAAAAATAGGGAAAAAAAATCCAAATTTTTACTGGTATGTAACGCAGGGCCAAAACGATAGCGAAACATCAAATTGTTTTTATTTCAACCTTCGCGCAACTTCCGGTGACATAATTTTTCTCTGTTTCAGGTACATACATACCCAAAACTAGACTTTGCATGTATCATTCTTGTATTTTTGTAATTCATTCACATATTCTTCTTTTCTTTTCTTTTTCTTTTCTTTTTTGCTGTATTTTTTTTATGAAACACTCTGTTTCAGTTCTGTTTCTGGTTTTGTTTCAGTTTGATATTATTGGTTCCGTTCGGTTCTACTCTGTTCTCTGTTGTATGTATATATGTATGTATTTTTGGCCTTGAATTGCTTTGATCACCGGTTTTGTTATTCTTTTATCGTGAATTTTAGACACCCGTTAAACTTGTTTGGCCATGTATTCACTTGATTGTTACATTCAGCTGCCATCTTCATGGTGGGTTTGTAAGATAGTCTCTGACTAACATATGGCATTGATTATGAATGATGGTTTTGTGAGATACATCATACAGACGTTAACTTGTATTAACATGTACTTCCTTTATTTAAAAGATTATTGTTTTTCTGGCTTTTTTTTTTTTGTTTGAAATGCCCCTTTTTGCATTTTATAGGTGAAAGGAAAAAAACATAATATCGCAGCACTAGAACAAAGGAGCCTATTCTGGTACCTATTGTCCAAGGAAGCTTCTGTATATTCGGTAGGCACTACCATGGAAGTGAAATCTTACCAGAGCCAGGCGGAGTCATTGCTGAAGGAATATATATTAGCAGATCCATTTATCCCGTACACTTCAATTGTTGGTAGCATTTTTGCTTGCAAGATGGTATGTTTTTCATCGTTACTGCATGGTGGTATTTACTAGAAAATATTTTGAATGCATAGTTTTTATTTAATTAGTTATAAATTTTTATACCCTTTTTTTCCTTTTCAGGTGTATGATCTTGCCCAATTGATTAGTGCGGTTCACTTTAAAAGTTATTCCAGTTTCTCCAACATACAGCGGGTTGAGTGGAGTAACAGGTGATTGAATATTTTCATTTAGTTCAATTGACATTTCTTTTTCAATCGGTAAAGTTTAATCATTTCTCTTAAATTGACAACTTATGCAGGGCCATATCAACCGTCCATGCCATTTTTATTACAGCTATGTCATTGTACTTCGTGTTTTGGTCGGATCTCTTTTTGGACAACCAACTTGCTAGCCTTATTACATTCCGTAGCTCTTTTCTGTCTACATTCACGTTGGGGGTGAGTTCACGATTTCCTGTTAGTTTTTACTTAATTTACAAATTTTACCAGGTTTTATGTTCTGGAATTCCCCTCTGTTATCTTGTCCTGAGAATATATATAGGATAAATAACATTTTGAAATTATTTTAGCCATCAATGTAACAGCTGGCTAATTTCTTCTAGCTTGTTTCTTAAATCTAAGGTCAATTTTCTTCGTGGTGTCAGACGTGCCAGTCATGGTTTATCTAGATATTCTAATACATGATTTCAGTATCAGGTAAATAAGGAATCCACATCTATTTTCTTTCCAGTAGGTGTTGATAAAAAGGAAAAGTCATAATACTCTCCTTTTCATTCCTTGTGATCCCATTTTACTTAGTAATATGATTAGAAATGAGTGGAAATAGGTTGTCGAGGGGTGCATGATTATGGCTTCTTTCGATAGAATCCTAAATATTTCCTATTCAAGGGAAACTTTTTGCAAGGGAAATTTTCTGAAGGATGATAAATTTTTTTCTTTTCAATTAGGTTCTGGGGGTTGTCTGTGGAAGATGGCTTTTGTTTGTGTCTTTCTTTCTGCAACACTCCTTGAGTTGTGGCTGAAGAATTCATTCCAGTGGGAGTTACTGAGTAGATTTGTTCAGTGATTATATATTTGGCATCCATTCTTAAGTTAGAAAGTATTATAGAAGCAAAAGAAGATAGATGCTGGAATTAATTTTTGAATCAGCATGCAGCCCAATGATAAATTCACTGTTAGATATACCAACCACATGGCATATTGTCTGTTTATATCTGTCTTAGTAATTAAGATCACGTTGCATAATGTTTTCCTTTGGAGCACTATTGTTCTTATATGGCAAGGCGGAACACCAAGGCATTGGTTAAATGTTGTGACCTTTGTGCTCTGCCCAAGAGGTCAGAGATTTTATATCCCCTTGGGTCACCAAACTAGGACCTATTATATTCAACAGGCTTGACTACTAAAATTGTGGGTCTGCAACGAGTTCTCAGTTCAAATGCATCCACTTACAAAGGGATTTCTGTGCTTTAAAAAAAGTGAGAAGATGAAGGAAAAGCAACAGAAATGTGCTGTCACTTATAAGTTGCTGCAAAGTGATCTTCAGATACTATCTGTGTCATGCCTGCTGAATATCGCCTGGAAAAAAGTAGGAAATTAAAAAATAAAATAAAATAAAATTGCTCACGTCATCTATATTACATCCTAGCATATTCTATCTAGTTGACAAGTTTTAGTCATAATGCCCAAGTGTAATTTTGACAGGTTTCTGTTGGTTACTTTCTTGCGGACCTTGGAATGATAATCTGGTTTTATCCCGTCCTTGGTGGAATGGAATATGTAAGTTGCTTCTTCTTTTGGATCTGAATATACTCAAGCCAAAATGTCTCTCTTTCAATCTTTTTCCCTTTAAATGGGAAGAGTGAGTCGAGGAGGGGAAGGTAGCACAATAATCTCAACTAAATTAACTTGAAATTGGTCTGCCAAATGGGGATGCCATCAATCTTTCAGGTGATTCATCATCTACTATCAATAGCAGCAACTGCTTGCGCTATGTTGACTGGGGAGGCGCAGTTTTATACATACATGGTGCTTATCTCTGAGACTACCACCCCGGGGATCAATTTGAGATGGTAATTTCCCATCAATCAATCAGCTGTTTCTGCACCTCTACAATTTTATCTTCTGTCTAATGAATATGCCGGTTTTTTAGGTATCTCGACAAAGCAGGAATGAAGAGGTCCAGAGCCTATCTCATCAATGGAATTTTGATGTTCTTGGCTTGGCTGGTAGGTGAAATCAGTCGATCTTTCAAAATATTTTTGAATTTATTTCCTTATTCTTGTTCTTTCTAAATGACTTATGAAGTTCAGTCTTGCTATGATATATATCATAACGCCATTGTTAAATACATTTTATTAAAATATTGTGTCATGTGCAGGTTGTCAGAATACTTTTCTTCATGTACATTTTTTACCACATCTACTTGCACGTTGATCAGGTAATAGTAGTACCCACAACATTTTTTCTTACAAATATCAAGAATGTGTGTAAAGTTGACTAGCAGCATATCAAATATTCATAAAAGATCTTGAAGCTGTCATTGTTAAATTTGGTTGCTACTTATTTTGCACTCTAACTAGGACAGAGTGGCCGGCCCACTGTTTCATGTTATGGGCATTTTGGACTTTTAGTCATTTCAATTAATAATGTTTGCTATAAGTTTCACAATGGACAATGCATTTTCCATCCCATTCACAAGTGAAGGGATTGTGAATTTAAATCTAGGCAGTGATACATCTACACTTATAAGCCAAAGGGTTTCAAACCCACCCCCACTGTTTGACATGCTTTCTTTTATATTGTTTCACTAGCAAAGAGATTTCTTTCCTTTTTAGTGGCATATTGGCCTGGCCACTGCTTCAGTTCATGACATCATACACTGAAAGGTCTCATATGCTTATATGTTACTGTAGGCTAATTCTATGTTGACATTGTCATGCAAATAAAATAACACTAGAATGACGGTAATATCTCTGTACTAATGCTACTGTGAATTACATCTTATAATTGGTGAAAAGGAAACAAATGAGGTGAAAATAATTCAAACCACCACTGAATTGTTTGTTAGAAAGCTATCCAGTCCAAAAAGATCTGTTTTCATTCTCAATTCTGTGCTTATACCTTTACTCTCTGTTTGTCCTAATTGTGATCTGTAATATAGATTGCAGGTTTTGTCCTTTTAGGTGTATTGTTATCAATTTGGCCAAGTTAGACCGACTCATTAATTAAACTTGTGCCTTAGGCAGAGTAATTACCTTGAGAGAGACATCATCTCTCAGCCAACATCAATGCTAGTGTTAAAGTTCAACCTAAGATCAACATGCTAGAAGAGAACTTTTGTCATTTAATATGCAGTCAAAATATCATGTTATCCTTCAGATCTCAAGATAATTTCTGATTTTTTTTTTTTTTTGGGGCAGCAAAAGCATCTAATTGTTTTGTAATTGACCAGGTTAAGCAGTGTCGCACCTGTGTGCAGATATTGGTATTCAGTGTTCCAGTAGTTTTATTTATCATGAATGCAGTGTGGTTTTCAAAGATTGTCAAGGGATTAGTGAAGACATTAGCAAAGCAGCAGTGAAGGACATGCATAGATTAGTGAAATTAGAGAGCGCGCGGCATTGCATTGCAAAAGAGAGGCTGAAGGATATATCGGATATTCAGTTGAGTATTAAATAGCGCCCTCTATTCAGCGAATCATCACGTACATGTGTAATTGTGTTATTTATTTCAATGTGAATATGTTCGGGTATGGTTTCATGTAAAGTTTAAACATAAATCAAGTGAAAGAAAGTAGCGGGATGTATACATCTTTCGGAAATGGAATATAAGATGGAGAGGATTGTGATTGACTGGCAGGTTTTCTTGTTCCAGTCATAAATTTTTGACATGCTTACTGGGTAAAGTGCATTTCATCACTTCATTTGAACCTTTTTCATTTTGAGTAGTGCTTGGTGCAGAGAAATATGAGAGAAATTTGTCTTCTCTCTCTTTATCCACCCACTCTTTCTCTTTCTTTTTCTTCTTTATTTCTCTCATCTTTCTCTACTCCAAGCATTTTCCATTTTCCTTTTCTCAATGGAGATTCTCTCTCTCTCTCTCTCCCCCCAAACTATTGAAAGTCCCCATTTACTCTACAACATCAGCATCAGTTGCACCCTAATCATTAAATCAAGAAAACAAAAATGCTCTTATTATGTATGCAAATAAATATCAGTATAAAATAGCTCATCAAGAAGTAACATCCTAAAATAATGAGCTTGGAAAAGGCACCGGGATACTGCAATTATACATACTATAAAAGAAAGGATACAATCATATTTCTACGTTATATCTACATAACAAATTGGGATCGTACATAATATTTGCAATAAGCATATGAGGATTAAAAAAAAATTATGACAATCTAAATCTCCGATTTCTAAGTCTAATTAATTTAATTAAGGTTGATTATATGGTAAGATCCAAGTTTAGCTCATCACTCGTCCCAAGAGATTGAAACTCTTGAGTATTATTGCTAGCAAAATTGTCATCTAATGAGCCGTCAGTTAAAGGCCATGATTCTCTTTCTTCTTCATCTTTTGTCATCAGATTCATCATCATTGAAGGAGTCGTAGTGAAGGATAGTGAGAGCTCGCAATTTTCATTTAAGCCACCAACTTCTTCTGTAGACATTTTACCTTGCTGTATGCTTGTTTGTGAATCCTTCAATGCAAATTTAAGATAGTATTGTTGAAAGTCTTGTCACTAAAGTACGGAACAACTTTTAGATGGTAAGATTAGCCCAGGCATCAAAATTATATCACAAATCAAAAATATTAAAATAAAATACGTACCAACTTCTCTTTTTTTTTTAAGATATGGATAAGCAAAACCCAAACTAATTTTTTAGTTTTTATGTTCGATAAGATTTGAATAAGGGTAGTCAGCAAAAATGGGGAAAAAAATATTTAAAAACCCACTCGGGCAAACTCCTAAAGGCAAGGGAGATTTTTGAGTTAATAGATAAGATTGTGTTACACCAAATAATTTTTTTAGGTTGGAAATCCGACTCCTAACTTTGAGTTAGTGATATTAAAGCAGATTTTGGCAGTGGAATAGGACTGTGTTAGATAGGAAAAGGGATTCTTGAGTTGATAAATAAGGTATGTTTACTCACCAAAAAGATGTCTTTGGGTTGCATATTTGAGCCTCAAGACTCAATAAACACTATAAGTTTGAGCTCTTGTAAGAAACTGTTTTGAACTAAATTTTGGTTGTCTTTTATCCCAAAGAATATAACCATTGGCTGGCTAATTGCAGTGGAAGTAAGAGGTTAAGGTTCTAAATTAAGTTAAGGGGATGTATTTTTTATTTTTGAATGGTCACAATCTATAAATATATCCAATCTGTGATCTACTAAAACTTTAGAACACACATTCACAGTAGTTTACCAAGATTAGGTCATAAATTACTTGAATTTTTAATTAGACCCCATTATATCTAGTAAAATAACCCATATTAAATCTATAATAATTCTCTTAAGCTCATAAACCCATAAAATTTAACTTTAGGAATTATAAAAGTTTACAGTAACTCATATAGCTGGTTTTACTATTATTTAATTTAACTCGCTAAATCTTTTAAAATAACCTTCATAATCTTATAAACTCGAAAAATTTTAATTTTTACATTATTTTTCTTATGCAATTTAACCTCCAGAATAAATTATTTTTTCTGGATCTATCACCGGAAAGACCCCTATAGAGTCTTGAACTGGTGCCATCAATATTACTGAGACTAAAAGCATCCACCAGCTTATCACTGAACTTGTAACCCAATGACCAAGGGGGATGTACATTTAATTTGAGGGTAAACAGAAGTATGATGCAAGGCAACTAAAAAAACAATTGTGCTTCACTCCATGTTATCTAGTAAAGGACAGATTCGTAAATTAACACCCAACAAGAAAATATATTTATGTTTTGTCTATAATCAACAAGGTCACGAGGGTTTGAGGTAGTATATGAATCAAGAATAACATAAAAGAACTAAAAAAATTGAAAAAAAAAATTCAAAGGCTCATGATATGTTCAATTATTTGTCTTATCTTTATCAATATTAATAAGCACATGCAAGAGAATGTTACCTGGTGCTCATCTTCACCAGCAGCTAGTTTTGCGTGTATAAGCCCACTGCTTTCCTCAGAGAAGACTTGATGTTTGACATAATTACTCCTCTCATATTCCCAATCTGCTGTGTATTCATTTTCCACTGGCCTGCAAAATATAATATGTGTGTGTGAGAGAGAGAGAGATTGTGATTTAAACATGAGTTAATGTTATAAAAGGCCAGAGAAAAAAGAAAATTAAAAATGACCAGAAAATAGAATATGATCAATAATTATGTGCACCTATGAGCCTGAGGGGAGCAAATGGACAATACTCCATGATTGTTACATTGTGCTCTTTGCATCTGCAAGTTCTTCATGGTTAAGGTGATATCGCCATTATGATTCTTCAAGTTTCTGTACATCTAGTAATTAAGCAAACATTAAACTCATGTAAAAAATATAAAAATCATCCAGTAAATAATCAATTTTATATATATAGTGAATATTCCGCAATATCTATCTATTTGGGAATTTTAATTAATATGCACTGTAAGCAAGACACTGCATCATCTCTTTGCGGCCGCTTTATTATTTTTATTTGTTTGTTCTTTTCTGTGGCATGCATTGCACGAGAATAATATTTTTTTTATTAAACTATTTGGTATTCGAAAATTAGATTGGGTTCTAACTAATTTAGATTTAAGTCGGGTAGGATCATTAGGGTGGTAAAGCTGTCCTAACAAATATTTTAACGCAATTGTATTCTCAAGTCTCAAATCGAGAACCTTAGTTAAAATATAATAGTCTCATTTCAGTTGATCTACGCACTTGTTGGTTGAGAATAATAATTTTCATTGATAATATTATCTGTTTTCAGGAAACCCTGGCCTTTATTACCTAATATTATCAAACAAAGTCAAATTGTCATGCATGTCATCATTTTAAGTGAATAATCCCCATTTCTTGTTTAGTTGTTTATTATCAGGTCCCTGGAGATCGGAGAATTGAATGGATAGACATGTGACCCAATGATTATTTATATATCATCCAGTTTCTTTCTTTCTTTCTTTTTTGCATTTTTTTAAGGTATTAAACTATACGAAAATACCTACGTCATAGCTAGTTCAACAAAATACCTATATCATAGCTAGTTCAACACATATGTAAATAATTAAAAAAGAATCTTTTCTCACAAAGCAAATCAGGGACTTGAACTCTTATCCACATTTATTACCAATAAAATATAAATGATTTATTGGGTGATTTCCAATTTATATTGTTTAAATGCATATAATTAACCAAAATACATTTGATCAATTAGTTTAATTCATCACCACCTAGTTTGGTTGATTATAACTATGAAGGGAATATACCAGACCCTATATACTCATATATGTACACTTAATTAATCCTACATGGTATATCCCTGGCTTGTACTACTCTTTTGAAAAGATGTTTTATTGATCATAAGTTAATTACCATTTCTATCATCTTTCATCAAATTATTATAAACACAAATGATTAGGATAATATCATATACATATAAAATCAAAATATGGTGGGTACTAAACCATTACTTGCAACAAGGTGCCAAATTAATCCTTCACAACTGATGATCCTTTTTTCAAACTAATTAATGCGCAACAAGGTGCCAAATTAATCCTTCACAACTGATGATCCTTTTTTCAAACTAATTAATGCAAGTCACTGTTAATTATTTTATCTTCACTAGGTTTTAGCTTTTGTTTATTAGCACACAATTTGTAGCTCTACCTTTAAAACATCACATGACACCTTTAGATAAAGTCTATCCTATAATTAATATTTTAGCTGGTTCTTGACTGAAGCTGGCTTTTGAGATGAACATTGACTGAAGCTGGCTTTTCAGATGAACATAGATTTTATTATTTTGATGAAGAATATATATGAATCTTTATCATTTTCTGTCCCTAATCAAGACATAAAAAATAATAATAACATTATAACGAAGAAATGTTTACATTGTCTAGAGCAAAAATAAATAAATAAAACAAAATAAAAGAAGTTGATGAAATGGTTTTATCTTAAATCAATCAATTTTTTTTTCTTGTGTTAATTATGTAGATTCTGAAACTTAATTTACCTGAAGATGACTTTTGATATGAGAAAGCTTCAGTCCCTTAACATTCATCATATGCAGAATTCGCTTTGGTGATGCTTCTGCAAATCCGCAGCATAAAATTAGTCCATGAAAAAGCAATCATATAGATTTAGGGTTACTGCATGAATCTGCATGCGTAGCTAACAAGTAACATAAATCATATAAAAGTGCTTCTAAATAAAAGCTCTTTACATGTTGTTTAGCTTCCCAGAATCACTTCTCGTTCTTTAGTTATTTCATTATTACAAGTAGGTACAGATCGATCAAACAATTGATCATCAAATGATTAACTTACTATATTTACCACCAAGGCGTTCAACTGCTTGAGAAAAGTGTTTATGAAGCTCCGGCGTCCATCGCAGACGTGGAAGCTCAGACTTGTTGTATTGCCTTACTCCAGTTCTCTGAGAATTTCTCATTCTTGCTTTAGGGTTCAAGAGAGAATCTGAAAAAAGCTTATCTCAGCATCACAAGATAAAGGGTAGGCTTGCCTTTGAATAAATATGAAAATAATGTAGGTTCAAAGCACATAAACTAACACATGTTTGGTCTAAGACCATAGACTTTTGTATGAGTAAAGTTTTTCATTTCAAACATGTTTTTATTTTTATTCAAAAAAGAATTTTTTTTTCCTTGTTTTGGCCTCATTTTTGTCATGAAAACAAAAGGTCAATGGCTCGAGCGCGAAGAAATACATTTAATCATAAGTTTGATTAATTCTATGAGTAAAACATTTTTTTTTTAAAAAAAGACAAATTAAAATGAGAGCTAATTGAATGTGTTCGATGACATGAGTTCTTTTAATAAATTTTGAAATAAGATAGAAGAAATGATTAATTTCAACGTTAAAATAAGGGGTTTTTGATAATTTTCCCATAATGTATACTCTTCAATATCTGTATAGTGGTTTTTAATAATTTTCGCATAATGTATTCTCTTCAAGATCTGTATAGTAGTAAATTAAACAAGAATTGAATTGCATTCTATGAATGGAATGATTAACAATATTAAGTCATGCTTTTAATTATGTCATTTGTTTTGTAGTCCTCAGTGTGCTGTATTTAGAAATCGACGTAGGGCACAAATTAAAGAAATTCGTATTTGATTTGTCTTTTAATTGGGAGAGCGATATAAATTGACAAGAAAAATTAAAAATTAAAAGGATGCTTGTGTTGTGAGTAAAAGAGAACAAGTCAAGAAAAGGAGCTTGTCAATAATTGATGCAAAAAAAAGTAAAATGGCGATTGGTGAGTTCTAAAAATGCCTGTCAAATTCAAAAGCATGTCTCAGCTTAATTAGCTTCATAACATGTTTAATTAGTAAAAATTTAATTATTAACACAATGATTACGTTTCTTGATATATATATATATATATATAAATATATGCACGCACGTTTATATATATGTATATAAAAACCTAGGACAATATGCATGCATTATTTTATTTTATTTATATCCGTTTCTGTCCGCGCCAAGTGGATGAAGAGCCCCAAAAATTGCAAAGCAAAGAAAAAAGCCAAGGGCAAGTATAAAGTCAAGATGGGAATAAATATAAAGAAACAAACTACAAAGGCATCGATAAATTTCTTTCTTTTAGGCAATTTCCAATCACATTCATATGTCAATAAAAGACGGTGCCTACTTTTTTTGGACACATTAATTTATTTATTTGTTTATCTGTACGTCTGTGTATGCTGCCGTGTTCAACACTGCACTCCCCCAAAATTCAATATGCAGGAAAAAGGAAGCGAATGCTTTACAGTTCTTCTTAAATGAAGGATTAAATTCAAGCTGATGATGCAGAGTTTGAATATATGTAATCATATATATTACTAATCCGTGTTGACCATTGATCACACCGTGAGGAAAGCACGTAGCAGATTAATTAAATACAGAAACGGCGGCTCAACATGCCTTAGCGGTAAATCGCCTCTCTTCCCACCTATTATACTGTGAGGGGAATTCAAGTTCTCTCGTGTGAAATATGAGAACTGATTTTCTTCTAAATATTTGAAAATAGATTCATGTTGTTGTACGCTCAGATAACCGAACTGTGTTATCAAAGAACATTGAACAGAACTGTGTCATAGGGTCAGAGCTAGGTATGGGCCAACACTAACGGTAGTGGCGGAGCCACATAGGGACCAGCGCGCAGGGCTGCAACACTTCCAGTCATATATATATGAAGAGTAAGAGTGAGATAAACTAATTTTTTCCGCATGCCATATCTGTAAATACGTAATCTATGAAGAAGAAGTTGATTCTTTTGCGTGCATATGATATCTAGGGGTTAATGACATATTTTATTAAACACCATGCAGAGTATATGTATATATTTTTAAATTAGCTTCTGATCTGTTTGCTTTTACGACCAAACAGTACTGTGTGTAAAATGAACTGGGAATAATAATTCTCAAACAAGATTTACTTCATTTGCTAGCTAGATTTAGAAAAATGAAAGATGCATAAGCTGCGATTTAGGCTTTATATATGCCGAAAATAATCTAAATTAATGTCTTCTCTTGTGGCTCAAAATCCTACAGGCGACTATTGTGAAATTAACAGAGGCAGCTCTAGTAATAAAATAAAAAGTTAGCAATGTTAACAGAGGCAGCTCTAGTAATCCTTCTCGCCTCGTCATCTTTGTGAATGTTGATTGTCTTGGAAATTTATGAGAATGTGTAGCAGGTTTCTTGAAAGAATTGATGATGCCCAAAAATTCAAAATGATAAGAACGAAAGTGATAAAGTGCATTGGTTCACTTTTTCTCTCTGTGGAAATTTAGGTGAGATATGGTTAGCAATCTGACACAAAATTAGTTATCATCATCATCAATCTCTTTGACTTGATATGTCTCTACCATTTACGGCTTAGCTAGCTACATACATATATAGCTGCGCATCCATCATTATTTCCATTCCAGCTAAGCCATGTGTATAATAAATATTAAGGTTTTTCCTAGAACGTTCTAGGGTAGTTTACATCTATAAAGAAGATTACTTGTATGTATCCATTATATATACACAAATTCTAATGCAATATAATTTGTCTTTTATTAAATTAATTTTTTTTTTTATCTTTTGATTTAGTTTTAACCATATTAAAGTCAAAGATTATGATAGGAGTAGGTATTGATTCTGTTCGATTTGAAAATTTTAAAAAGCCGATTTGGGAATTTCTATTCAGTTCGGCTTTGGTATCTAACCATTCAGTTTTTTATAACTAAAAAACCAAACTGAAATTGAAAAAAATCAAGTTGATTTGGTTTTGTTCTACCCTCCCCATACGACACGTGGTGTTTCTTTAATTTCAAAATTATTTTATTTATTTTTTCAATTCGGTTTTCGGATTTAAAATTTTGGACTAAAAACTAAACTAGATTATTCGATTTTATATATTTAGTTTTTTCTAAGAAAATACCTAACCGAACTAAAAAAATATCGAACCGACCGATAATATTTCGGATCCGGTTCGGTTTTGTACACTCCTAGATCCTTAGCTGTGAAAACAATTCTAAAAGTAAAGTGATTTAATTATATGAGTATGAATATGAGCCAATAAATTAAAGACATCTATCAAATATAATGAATGCATGCATGCATGCATGTTAGGCCGAAAAGGAAAAAGCAAACTAAAAAATTCAATGTGATCAATAAAGCAGATGAGGTATTCATCCACTGACTGGTCTCCAACTAACCCAAAAAGCAAATGATTTGTGTCATGTAAGTGTGATAAGACTGAGCCAAGAAGGAATGTTAAATAACACGTGCTAGTGATTATTGAAGACTGGATTAGTTGGTGCTCAGGGTAAATTAATTGAAGATTTATATATATGACAGATGGTGATGCATTCATTGGTCATTAAGGCAAGCAAATAAAATAGTTCTTCTTGTTAGCTTATGAGTTTTTGATTCGATGGGATAAAATAATCAAACTTAATTTATCTTTGAGGCTTGAGGTTAAATGTGGGTCTATGATCAATGGGTGGGAGTAGTGTGCCCTTTCCCGTTCGACACGTGTGGATTCATTACTTAGGTAAAGCGAACACGTGCAAGCTTGGCTCCCATTTTCTTTTCTATTTTATTTAAGCCCCTTTCACTATTGTTTATTTATACTATTGACAGACATATCTTGAATACTTTCACATAGATCCACAACGAATTCATAAATTCATTATTATAATCAAGGAAAAGCTTATGTTACATCAGCTGTACGTTACAACTGTAAATTTTAAATCCTCAGAAAAGTTAATAATTATAGAAAAGTCAACAATTTTTAGAGTTTTATTTTAAACCCCGGGCTACACTGCAAGTACTTCAATTTTTTTAAAGTTTTTCATTTATATTTATAGCAAATTTAGTACCAAGTTTCTATTTTATTTAATTAAATCTCTAACTTATTTAATCTTATATTTATTGAAATTGTATTCATTATATTAATGGTTTCTTACTTTCATATATCATGGTTTTCAATGTTGAAGTCTTTTATTAATTGTTTAACTTCATTAAATTCTTTACTCATTTGATCTCCTAACTTTTCAATTTTTTTTTTATGTTTTCTTAATTGAAATTATTAATTTCTAATATTTCATTTGCATTTTCTATATCATTTATAGATAAATTTGAGTTTCCTAATTTATTTAATAAATATAGTGAAATTTAATTTATTTGATTATTTTCCCATGTGTCTGAATCATTGATTAGATTAAAAAAATTGAAATCTTTCATAAGAAAATCCTCTTTGAGTATAGCTAAAATGTGGTAACTTAATAGTTTCTATATTTTGTGAAATTTTAGAGGTTCTGGTGATTTATTCATTGTACCATCTTTCTAGTAATTTATTAGATTCATAAGATATGTATGACATATAATATCTCTTATAATTCACGATGCTAAATTTAGATTACAAAATTTATATATATATATAGAAGCAAAAAATATAGTTTATGTCTTAAGAGAGACAAGAAATTTATAAATGCAGATGCAAAATATATAAAAAATTTGTAGATCTTTATGAATATAATAATCATTTAGATCTTTATAAAATATAGTGAAAACTTTAAAAAAATTAAAAATAAATGTAGAATAGACGGACAACAAAATCATTTAGTTATACAAAATTAATGAGGACTTATTTAAAAAATAAATAAATATGTGATTAAAAATATTTTTTTTTTATAAATAACTATTACACCCGTACCTCATTTTACGTTAAACTTATTTTCTTCCATTACATTAAGAAATATCAAAATCTAAGGACCCATTTAGTAACATTAGCGAGTTTTAGATTTGTAAGTGGTGATGTGTCAGCTGACCCACAAAAGTTTAATTTAATTTCTGCTTCCTGCTTGGGTTGGGTCATGCCACAATCTTGACAGTTCAACGGGCTACAAGCGAGTTTTATAAATTTATTTTTTTTTAAAAATGATGATTTTTTGTCCACCCCGATATGTTTCGACATATCACAATCTGTACCCAAATATTTTTGACCAGTCTCACCGTACACCCACATCTATCAATTTGAGTGTTTATTCTAACGTTGAAAGGACACATTCAAATTTGTGTAAATAATTAAACTATTAAATTTAAGGGTGGATTTAATGGAATCGAGTGTGTAGTGGGATTTGTTGAAAGAGTTGGGTGCATGGTGAAACATGTCCAAATAACTAGGGGCGGACCATAAATTGACCGATGGCTTATTTAAATAAAATTTATATTAATAGAGCTTTTACAAATATAACTTTAACCTAAAAATTATAGTTGTTTAATTGTCAATGGGAATTTTTATTAAAAGTTATAAAATTTTTTTAGTAGATAATTTTTTTAAAATTATGTTATGAAAAGAATAAAATAAGATTGTTAAATAAGTAAATAATATTTTAGATATTTTAATATTTAAAAAAATTTCAAAATCTTCTTTCAGAAGTTGAAAATTTAAGTTTTTACTGGTAAAGACAAAATAATTTACTTAATTTTCAAAAGTTTTGCTGAAAATTTTTTTTTTGATGAAAGCGTACAAGATTAAATAAGTACTTGCAACTATTAGATAAGATATATCAAACAAACACTTAAAGTATATTCGACATCTTTAAAAGTATTTTCAAAAATGCTTTGGAGTAGTTCTTTACTTCTTTGGACAAAACCATTTAAAAAAATAAAAAAATATATGTTTTTTCGACTTTCTTTTCAAAAGTATTCTTTTGACTCTAAAAATCATGACAAATGAGAAACTCTATCAAAATTGATTTTAAATTGCATGTCATTTCTCTACTATATAAAACCATTCATAAATGAGAAACTAATAATTAATTAAATAGTAGACATTTTATTGTCTTATTGTTGAAGTTTAGAATTCGAGTTATTTCGTGTTTTTTTTTAATATCCATATTACATCATGAAATAGTTAATTTTAAGAGACAGTACATATTTAAACTGAACTATCATAGATTTGATTTAAGATAGTAAATCAGCTTCCATTTCTTTTTTAGAGGAAATGTTATGCATTTAAATTTGAATTTGATTTAAACTAGATATATCATTAAGCAATTCTTTAAACGGGAAATTTAATCCAAATTTATTATCACTATTATAATTTAAGTTTTAATTTTAAAAAAATAGACAAAAAAATAATTTATTACATTAGGCTGATCCCATAATCTGACATTAACCGCAAATTAATCTGCAATAACATTCCTTCCTCCTCGAGACTCGAAACGTACGTAGCACTCGCCGCTTCAACAATTAACGGCAAGTTATATACGCGTGGCACTTTTACAAAGCGAGTTATCGTATTACCATACGCGTCGCAATACTCGAATTATTTTTCAATTTGGGAGGCAATTTGTTTTCCCTCGTCCGGATTAGTTCAAATTTCAAAAACGACGCAACAACTCTCTCACTGTTGTTAATTGGCCGATTAATTAAAATCCACCAAAAAGAAATTAAAAGTTTAAGGAAAAAAAGAAAAAAAAGATAGGGTTTCATTATTGACACTGACAAGGGCAAAATCAAGAGAGGAGAGAGATGATATTATGATAAGCTCATTGCTGAATCATCGAGAAATCGGGCGTGTTTGCAGATTGGTGGTGAGGTTTCTAGACGTCACCGTTTCGAGAGCCATGGGCTGTTTCTTCGGTTGCTTTCGTATCAGAGACGACCGAGCTCGTATCTCTCATACTACTCGACCTAATAAACACACGGTAAGCTTCATTTTGCTTCGATTTTTAGGGTTTATGCTAGAAATTGATGGACTCGACATTTTGTATTTCTGCTTGTTTTGATCAGGAAGCTGTGATATCGAAAAATCGTTTGTCCTCTCTGTTTTTATCTGAAGGTGAATTTTGCTCTTATTATTATTTCTTTTTTCTTTTTTCTTTTTTTTTTTGAATATTATTTATTTGTTTGTTTCAAAATTGGAGTTCATTTGTGTTTGTTTTTGATAGAAAAAGAAGAGTCTTGGAGCAATGATATTGAAAGTCAGCGTTTGGAGTCTCCAGAAATTGATAAGAGCCTCAAGGACGAGGTAATGATTGATTTGTTTGTTTTGAGTTTTGATTATGTATGTGGAAGCCGGTGTGCGATCAATGAACAAGACACATTTTTGTTGTCGATGTTGATTTGGGACTTGAATTGGCCGGAATTTGAAATTAGTTGTATAGAGCTGGAGATGTACGGATTATTCACTATTTTAGCTTTAACTAGCAATACTCTGTTAAGAGTATCTGAATATAATACTGAAATCCTGTTGACTTGAGCAAATGTGCTGAGCTTGTTTAATGCTGAGGTGGCAGAAAGTGACACGTTGGCAGAGGTTTACCAAACCGACTTAGAAGAAATAGATTATCTGCAGCTCATTAGTTTGTTAAACAGAAGATTAGTTAGCGAAGTATCAATGTGATTTAGATTTCAGAATTTACAAATTATCAATGTTTTTTAGATTTCAGAATTTACATAAGAGCTACTACAATAAATATTAGATGTATCACTTTTGTTGTATTCAATTAGTTTAGATGATAAAAGTATCTCTGCTCTCTCAATTTTCATTTTTTAATTTCCTTCTTTTTCTTTCTGGCCAAACACTGCAATATCTCCTTTAATTCAACAAGGGTTCAGATTGGGTAGATGAAGGTTGTAATGGAGAGCAACTGGCTTTTCAGTAGTTCAGTTTCTTTCAAAACTGGTTACGGTTTTTAGATAATAATGTGGTAAAATGATTTTCTAACCCTTGAAATTATAGAAGACCTTTTAGCATATGCCTAAATGTGTTAAGGAGGACAAATGACGCTTAATTACTTAAATACGTTTTAAATGGAGGCTTGAGTTTTTTTTAAAAATTTTTTAAATACTTTAAAATTAGAAAAAATAAAATTTTGATGGGAGATTCTGCAATATAATCTTTTGAAGTTTGAGCTTGTCACAGTTAATCCTTTATTTAATGGTTTATACAGTTATAATTTTGTTTTTTCAAAGTAGTTTTGATGGGTATATCTATATATCAGTACTCTTAGATCAAACTTTTGCATATATTGAACTTTTCTTGATTGTATAAAGTTCATTTTACAGGCCAAGTTTCTTAAAGCTTGTGGCACTCTAATTGAGACTCCTGCTGAAATTCGGAAAGCATCTCAAAAATTAAAAGGTTCACCCTCTTCTGGAAAAGATAAAGAATCTTCAAAGTTCCATTCTTGGCTTCCTAATACATCGATCACGAAACTTCATCTGGGAAGGGAATGTGATCAGCCCCCTTCTCCCATCAAACTTTCTGAAGAATGGGGAAGAGAATCACCTTCTTTGGAACACACACCTAGCAGGTTGGAGTTATAGCTTAACACATTGTTGCAACGAATTGATGCTTAATAATTTCCTTTAAAACTTAGTTGTAATGGAGTTACATTGCTCATAACTCTTGATGGCAGGGGTTTCTCAGTCATCAAAAACGGGTTGCTCTCTGCAACTTTCTTGTCCTTTATGTTCTTGAAATACCAAAACCTTAGAAATGGAAATGCTTTCAACCTGATTTCACTATTAATTTTTTCCCCAAAATTCATTTCGGAAAATCCTGTAGATGTCTGACACATGTTTCATGTCATTTTTTGCAGCTGTATATCCAATGCACAAACAACTGGACGTATCTCTATCAGCTCTACTGATTGCAATGTTGCAGGGAATGCTAATCCTGAAGTGATGGTTAACTCTAATCAATCTGGCAGTATTGCATCTGCTTCACCTTGGATTTCAGGCACAAATGCCCAGTGCAGGAACAAATCTGTGCGTTTTGAATTCGATTCTGATGCATCTTCCTCTAGAGATTCTTCATCTGGCAATATCAGTCAAATTTGCAGGAAATATGAATCCCCAGACAATGAGAATGTGTCAAAGAATTCACCTAATCCTACGCCACTAAAGCTTTCTGATGATATGCAAACACCTGGAACTGTTTACCCTACAAACCTTAAAAGTTTGGCAGATGGGAATACTCGAATCAGGTCTCAGTATGTGTACTCAGTACGGAACCCAGTTGAGAGTGTTTCACAATTGAAGGCACTAGAGGAAGAGGGTTTTGACTCACATGAATTATCAGGTGAGCTCAAAGAATCTATTGAAAATGCGACTCCAGAATTAGACACAGGGGTAGAAGGAAGTTCAGTTGGCAAAGATTTGAAGGTAGAGGCAAGCTTGTCAGCATGGTTGAAGCCAGCAGCATCCACTAGTGATGATAATAGTAAAAGTACAGGGGGTTCTTCCAGAAAAAATTCTCACTTTGCTAGAAATCCTGGAGATAGGCCTATAATCGGGATGGTTGCTGCTCACTGGATTGAGGAAGAGACTCCTCAGATTGGGCCCAAATGGTGGGATGGGAATGGCATTCCAAATTCAACTAATAAATACAAGGAGGTGCTCTAATCCTCCCTTTTCTCCTTTTCAATTCATTAAATTTGCCTGAAGAATGCTGCTGCAAGGACTGGCTTGTTTTCTTTGCAGGATCAGAAAGTGAGTTGGCATGCGACACCATTTGAGGAGAGGTTAGAAAAGGCATTGTCCGAAGAGACTTTCATCTCTCAAAGGTATATATCTCTTGTGTCTATTCTTCTGGTAGGGCATCTAAGGAACTGATTCATTGATTTACTTCTGTTTACCCATTCCATAATGTGATATGCACCTGGAAAAAATGCGATTGAATGTTTGTAGCATTGTCCTGAGTGGTAAAGAATAACTGAGAGGGTAATATTTCACAAAATGAACTGATGTTTCAAAGATAAAATCAGCCCAATTCAACAACATAGATTTGAGGATTAAAAATACATTGGATTGTTGGGTTCTGATTGTTTTAGTTGTCTGATTTTCAGGAAGAACATAAAGGAGAACCCCGTTGTTTTTGAAGACACCGAAGAAGCCGATACAGCTCTTTCTCAGTTGCGACCTTCCTCACATTCCAAGTCGGTTGTTTCATACTAACGACGTTTGCCAAGTGTCTTTACTCTACAGTTTGGCATCGAGTTGTCAATTGAATTGAGTTTCTAGAACTTGAATTGAAAGAGTTTTATGTTGTGAAATACCGTGGTTGTGTGCGGAAAGTCATCGAACTCGATAGCTCTTTTGTGTTGGGTTACATGTTGGAGTTAAGTGCAATGTAAATCAAACAATACAACTTTGTGCATCAATGATGCATTGAAGCACACATTTTTATGTTCATCTAAGCTATCCGTTATCAGTATGTCCGTGGAGTTCGACCAAATTTATCATGCACTCTACAGTAGATAATGCTTTTTGTATTGGTTTATTTTAGGGTTGGTAAATTAAGGGTTTGGCCGGACTTTTTCAAGCTCTGGCGCAAGTTATCAAGAATAGGTTCAATCCTTTAAAAATTCATTGAAACTCAGACGGGCCAGGCTTGGATTGGGCCTGGACTGACCTAGACTCTCCATTAAATTTGGAAATAAGTTTTTAATAAAATAAAAGAATTTAATTTAAAAATAATTATCTAATACATAATAAAATAATAATTCAACATACAAAATAAAAAATGTATATTAATATAATATTTTAAATTTTTTCTTTTTAAATTTAATTTATGTTTTTTTATTTATAAATTCAAATTTTAATCTGTACAATCTTTATGTTTTTCAATCCACATATATACAAGTTCAATCCATGTGGACTTGGGCCGAACTGGCGAGGGCTTTTTTACCAACCCCAATTTATTTCTTGGATAGTAGTAAAATAGCAAAAGGGATGGGGTCAAATTGCAATACTAGAAAACTGGCAGGGGCAAATTGAAGATCCAAAAAAATTTGTTGTTTATAATCAGATCAACCTTCAATCTGCAGGAACCGTGAATGGGGGATTGAGGGTTTTACGGAGAGAGGAAAGAGAAAGAAGGCCGTATGAATACTGGAAGCGGCGAATAACATGTGGATACGAAAACCTGAGGGGATCATGATGTCCTTTTAATCAAGTAATATAGTTTTCAATCTGAAACACTACAATTTTTTGCTTCGCTGCTCGTATTTATTGTCTTCTTTTTCTCTTCACACCTCTCTTTGCAATTCCCTCCAATTTCTTCTCCCTTTTTCGGGCCTTGTGATGATGCGCTCAGCTCTGAAGGTTCTATCGACATATCCATCCTTCTCCATCTCCTCGCTTCCGGACCGGGACCCTTGTGAACCCGATCCAAATTTGATTTTATTTAAATACAAATTATCGTACTTTTTTTTTATGAATACAAATAGTTTTTTTTAATACATTATTTAATTGGAATTTTAATATCGCAAATGTTAAAAAATTCGTTTCTGTTTATTACTTTCTAGTGTAATTTGTAAACCTGGTCTTTCATGTAGCGATTTTTTTTTTTTTAAAGAGATAATAAGTTATTTTTGTGCTAGAAGAATAGGAGTGAAATTAGACCCTACAATCCCTAAGTTCACTCAAATAATTAGCTGATTAATTAAAAGGATAACATGCAATTTAAATTTAAATTAAACCAAAATAAATATATTAAGAAAACATTCTTGGCGATTCAATTTGTATCTCTACAATTTTATTTTATTGTTGCATACATTAAATCCTTGACAATATGAATTATTATCATGGAAATGATTATTGAGAAATTTACCTCTTTAGTCATTTTCATAAAATCATTATTAAGATTAAGTATGTAACAAAATTTATTACTGTAATGATCACTTACAACCATGGTCGATAAATTATCCTTAAAACAAACTAAACAAACCCAAAACAACTAGTAATTTATAAACACCCTACTCCACAACACTTGAGAAGTGACTCCTATTTGGTATTAAAGGCCTCACGGCCCATCAATCCCAGGCCCGTAAAGGCCCACGGGCTGGCACGGTGGGGCGTGCCTAATTGTTTTTGTTAAGCCCAACCGCCCAAAAAAGGCCCATCAAATTTTAAGTCCACGTGCCTGGCATGGTTTGTTTAAGCCCACGTGCGTTTTCCAAGCCCATCAGCCCATCTAATAATAACAACAACAACAATAATAATTATAATAATTTTTATTAACTATTAAAAGAAAATTTAACATTTTATTATCAATTTATCACAATTCCGTAACTTATATATTTAAATATTTAATTTCACAATTACCAATTCAATTATAACATAACAATATTATTTGTACTTCAATGAAGTAAATTACACCTAATTTTATTTGAACTATTAATATTATAATTGGACTTGAACCCCATTGAATGAAAATGAAACTTTTAATTTATCATAAAAAATAAAAAAATATTTCGTTCATAATTTTTTTGTGTATAAATATGAAAAATATTTTATTCACAAATAACAAATGAAACATATGTCCATTAACTAAGTTACGATTTCATAAATGAAATATTAATTGTCGTAAAATTTTGATATATCATTTATAAAATCGTGATATTTATAATTTTATTTATTAAAATTATGATATTTATTTATTCATTTAATAAATGATAAACATAAAACAATTATAATTTTTTAAAACTAAGACTTAAATTAATTTAATAAAATATATTAAAATTTTAATTTTAAATATATTTGTAAAATCATAATATTCTTATTTTTTACTTTTTATTAAAAAAATTACTTTGACCCACGTGTTATTGATGGCACACGGGTTGCGTGCTAACCCATCAATTAAGTGTGCTTATTACGTGTCTTTTTTCGTGCCGTACGTTGGCCCACCGCTAATTGTGCCGTGCTTTTAACGTTCACATGCCTAAAAATCTGAGCTCAACCCAGTCCACGTGAGTGCCGTGTCGTGCCGCGTGCTTTGTCGAAATGTGCTTGTGCCGTGCCAGTGCTATGTCACGTGCCACCCAGCTCGTTAGGCACCTTTAGTTGGTATCATTACTATCCAAGGCTGTATTTTGTTGTAAGATATATCTGAAAATTAAATAAGATACATATTAGAATAATATTTAAATTATGTATGTATGTATGTATGTATGTATGTATGTTTGTTTGTTTGTATATAGATAGCCAATCCATTGCACAGGGGCGATGGAGCCTAACACTCATGTGAATGGAGCCCATCACCCTAATTGGGATGCTTTCATCTCTTTCTCATAGTGTCCGTAGGTATTTTTAATATTAAAGAGTTTATAATTAGAGATGTATTTTAGCCCATCACCCTAATTGCCCAGTGCACTTAACAATATAATTGAAATAATCCTTTCTTTAGAGGTATTTTAGCAAACACTTGATGTGTCATTCGTGGCATAATCTAATCTTAACAAAAGTTAAAATTTTCCATGCCCAGTACACATTCCTTATTATCACATGTACCCATCAAACAAATAATTTAATCAGCAATTAAAAAATAAACCATGGAAATATGATGCAGCGGAAGTTTAATGTTCAAAACATTCCGTTGATTCTAGAGAATACCAGATAAAAAAACAACTAAATTCATGTTGATTCAAAAGAATACCGCGAATTTAGGGTTTAAAACTCGTTGATTCCGCAGAATACCAAGAATTAACTGTTCAAATACTCACAAAGAGATTTGAAAATTGAAATATTATTAAACTCAAAATTCTAAATTGAAAGGGAAACAAAATTCTAAATTATAAAGGAATTAAAAAGTCTTAAACTTTAGTTAATAAGGAAACTAATCTTAGTATAATATGGATTCCTACTCTTCATCATTCCCCCCAGGGTGGAGAGAATTCGCCCTCGAACTTGGATTGTCAGCAACAACATTTTCATCATGATCACCTCTGTAAGGAATAAGATGCTTGACATTAAATACATCTACGGTGCGGATATGACTAGGAAGCTTTAATCTGTAGGCATTAGGATTTATCTTCTCTATAATCTCCAAAGGGCCGATTTTCCTGTCAGAAAGCTTGTTGTACTCACCAACTGAGAATCTATCTTTAGTTAGGACAGCCCAAACAAGATCTCGCACTTGAAATTCCAAAGCTCAACGTTTTTTATCTGCCACAATTTTATAACCTTCGGTTGTCTGCTTCAAAGACTCTTGCGTAGTTTCATGAATTTTCTTAAGCTGCTCAATAAAGTCTTCTGCTTTACTACTTTTGCGAACTAAATCTGGAATTGGAGCCAAGTCGATAGGAGCTCGTGGATTATATCCGTAATTCACCTGAAAAGGGCTTAAACCAGTACTGCGCTTAACTGCACGGTTATAAGCAAACTCGACTTGATATAACTTTTGATCCCACATCTTCAAGTTATCGCCAACTAGACTACGTAGATGGTTTCCTAAAGAGCGATTGACAACTTCGGTTTGACCATCTGTTTGTGGGTGGTAAGCACTACTGAAATTCAGGTGAGTGTTAGTCAACTTCCATAATGTCTTCCAAAAATGGTTAAGAAATCGTGTATCCCAGTCAGATACTATAGAACTCGGTAAACTATGCAATCTATCGACTTCCTTGAAGAATAGACGAGCAATAGTCAAAGCGTTTGTAGTCTTTTTGCAAGCAATGAAGTGAGTCATTTTCGAGAATCGATCAACAACAACAAATATTAAATCCATACCCCTCTGAGTGCGGGGTAATCCCAAAACAAAATCCATGCTAATGTCAGCCCAAGGTTGTGTTGGAATCGGCAGCGGCATATATAACCCAGCATTAGTTGCTGCGCCCTTGGAAACTTGACAAATGTGACAAGTCTCGACATAGTGATAGACTTCACGCCTCATAGTAGGCCAAAAATAAGTGTTGGCTATTAGAGCCAGAGTTTTGTCACGACCCATGTGCCCTTCGTTATGTAACTCTGCAATGATTTTCAAACTCAAACTTGAGTCAGGAACACAAAACTGATTACTCTTGAAAAGAAATTTGTCATGTAAATGATAATCTGAGCGAAACCCTGCAACAACGTCTTCTAATATGGGAGCAAAGTAAGGATCAGAAGCATATAATTCTCGAAATGTGTCAAATCCGAGAACTTGATTATGCATCTGTGTCAATAAAGAAGTTCGTCGACTAAGTGCATCTGTTGCCCGGTTGAATTCACCAGAGGTATGCTTCACCACAAAAGTAAATTGTTGAAGGAATGTTGTCCACATGGCATGTCTGTGAGAGAGCTTGTCTTGACTATTGAGGTATTTTAACCCAGCATGGTCAGTGTATAAAACAAAGTCTTTATGAATTAGATAATGTCGCCAATGTTTTAACGCTTGGACTACTGCGTAAAATTTCACGTCATAAGTGTTGTAGTGTGCCTTTGCTCCATTCAACTTCTCACTGAAATAAGCTATAGGCTTACCCTGTTGGCTAAGAACAGCTCCAATGCCGACCTTAAAAGCATCACAATGTACCTCAAAAGTGAGCGAAAAATCTGGTAGAGCAAGTACTGGGGCAGTAATCAACTTTTCTTTGATGATCTTGAATGCCTTAATAACTGCCTCTATCCAAGAGAATTGTCCTCCTTTCATGCAATCCGTGATTGGTGCCATAATAGTACTGAAATGAGAAATGAATCGCCTGTAAAAAGAGGCCAATCCATGGAAACTTCTGGTGGTGGATAAAGTAGTTGGCGGAGGCCAATCTCGAATAGCATCTACTTTTGATTGGTCAACATATATACCATCCTTCGACACCACATATCCCAAAAATAATACTTTCTCTATCAAGAAAATACACTTGTTTACTGTTGTGTATAAACTTGCTGCTCTTAAGGCTGAAAACACTTTTCTCAAATGTTGTAGATGTAACTCGTGACTGGTGCTATATATAAGTATATCATCAAAGTAAACAACCATAAACTTTCCAATGAAAGGGCGAAAAACTTGATTCATGACTTGCATAAAAGTACTCGGAGCATTGGATAAGCCAAACGGCATTACCAACCACTCGTATAACCCTTCGTAAATTTTAAAAGCTGTTTTCCATTCATCTTCAGACCGTATTCGAATTTGATGGTAGCCACTTTTCAAATCAAGTTTGGTAAAAATTGTTGCTCCACTGAGTTGATCTAACAAGTCATCTAATTAAGGGATTGGAAACCGATATCGAACTGTAATTTTATTGATAGCTCGATTGTCCACGCACATCCTCCGAGAACCATCTTTCTTTGGAGTCAATAAAGTAGAGATTGCACAAGGACTAAGACTTTCACGGATAAATCCCTTTTCTAGTAACTCTTCCACTTGGCGCCTTAATTCCTCATGTTCTGTAGGACTCATACGATATTGAGGTCCATTTGGTAATGCAGAACTTGGTACCAAAACAATTTGGTGTTATATATCCCGAAGAGGTGGTAAACCCTGTGGTAGCTCATTGGGGAATAAATCTTGAAATTTCGCCAGAATAGGTGTCACAGCTTCAGGAATCTTCGAATCACCGTTACTCTCTTTTCCCAATAAAATGTAGACTCTCTTTGTCTCTGTTACAACATTTATAAATTACTTTTTGCCTAACAAATAATTACCCAAGTCTTGCTGGAGAGTAAACTCCTTATTAGGTAAGAGAATGATCTTGGTGTTGTTAAACATAAAGATGTAGGTGTTTCTCTTCCCATCATGCACTACGTTTCGATCATATTGCCAAGGTCTACCCAGTAATAGATGACAAGCATCCATAGCCACAACATCACACCAAATTTTGTCTTTATAAATTGATCCAATGGATAAGGAAACTAAGCAACGTTTCGATACTGTCACTTGATTTCCTTTCTTCAGTCATGTGAGCTTGTATGAAGTTTGATGAGGTTCTGTCTTTAAATTTAACTTTGTTATGGCTTCTTCCGAAATGACATTTTCGCAACTGCCTGAGTCTATGACCATACGACATACTTTACCCCCAATTGTGCAAGTAGTCTGAAAGATATTTTGTCGTAGCCACTTGTCTTTGTCTTGACCTTTAGGAGTGAAAAATGCACGGTTCACGATCAACATTGGTCCGCTATCACCATGTTCTTCAACAGATTGAGTGCTACCACTATATCAAAAGTTGGCTCTACAGCGAACTCTTCAGTTTCGTCCTCCTGATAGTCTTCGCTTTCCTCTGTGCCTACGAATAAGCCTTTACCATATTTTCCTCTATTTTTACATTCTGTCATTCGGTGCCCATTTTCTCCGCAATTAAAACAACGTAATCCTGAACCTGAGGATTGGGTTTTGCTGCTTTGACCGATTTCACTAGACTTACTAGTTTTATTTGGAGGATTTGGAGGAGTAAAATTATGAAATTAGGAAGTCGAGTTTGAATTATCACGAACAGCACTTCGAGCACCCCGAAAGCTTGAGTCATTAGTACGTCGACTAAATTGCTTCTCCAACCGCAAGGCTTGTTGGTGTGCCTCTGAAACAGAGTATGGGTCAAGTAAATTTAATTGGTCTTGAAATTGAGATCGTAGGCCTCCAATGTAGCGGGAAACCTGTTGTCCTTCTGTCTCTGTCAAGTCATTGCATGCCACCAACCAATAGAATTCTGTAGTGTAATCATCCACTGATCGATTACATTGCCTTAAATTCTGTAGCTGTTGGTATAACAGTTTGGCGTAATTATGAGGCAAGAATGCTCCACGCAAGTGCTTCTTGAACTTTTCCCAAGAATCAATCTTCTTTTTGCCTTGCCTAATCCTTGTGAGCTTAGTTGGTTGCCACCAAGCTGCTGCTCTTCCACGAAATCGAGTTGCAGCAAGCGAAACTAGTTTATTTTCAAGAACTTCTTTGTATTCGAAAACTTCCTCAATGGCATTAATCCAATCCAATAATTCTTCAGGTCGACCACTTCCTTGAAATTCGGGAATGTCAATTCTCAACCCAAATTCCCATCTTCTGTCATCAGTAGACTCAGTTCTAGGTCGAGGCCCAAAGAATGGGTTAGCAAAGCTTTTACTTGATTTGTCTTCACGTTCTGGAGTACGATGGCGTTCGTCAAGTAACTTTGCCATTCGTGCCATTTTGTGCAGCTAACATATCAATTCTGGCTGTCATACTAGTTAGGGCTTCATCTTTAGAAACATCTTCTTGATTGTAAGTTGCAGTATGAGCATCGCGAGCTTTTCTTGGAGGCATTTTTTCAAATTCGGGTTTAAAAAGGTAGTGGGGCTAAACTGAAAGTAAATAAAAATTTTAGGCCAAAACTGTAATTAAGCAAAAGTTTTAGATTTCCGATTACGGTGGTCGGAAATCGAGTAAGGATGGGTGGATCTGAAAGATTTTGGGTTGGTAAGTATGATGGTGGTGGTGGTTTGTCCGAAAAAGTGGTGTTTTGGCCGGAAATTGTAGATAAAGCCGGCTGTTTTGGAGGGCTTCGGTTTCCGGCGGTTTAAGCGTCAATCGGCGGTGAGGAATGATGGGAAAGGTTCAGTTGATGGAGAGGAATGGACTGATGGTGGTGCTTCTGGCCAAATCACGCCGGAAAGTGGTGAACGGAGGTGGCGGCGATCGCGGCTGTTTTGACTTTGTCTTTCGGCAATCTGTGGCTAACCGACATTGGAAGATGCTTGGGGTTTGATGGCCGGCGATTTATGATCCGTTTAGTGGTGGTTGCGTCTGGATCGGTGACGGAAAACGAGAGCCGGTAGCCTTGGACGGTGGCCGCGGGCTGAAGGTTTTGTTTCTGTTCTGCTTCGTTTTTTTTTTTTAACTAAACGGAAAAAATCAAAGAAGGAAAAAAGGAAAAAGGTTTGGTGATAGATGGAGTTAGATTGGTGATACCAGGTTTTGGCTCCGATACCAAACTGAGGCAGCGGAAGTTTAATGTTCAAAATATTCCATTGATTCTAGAGAATACCGGACAAAAGAACAACTAAATTCACGTTGATTCAGAAGAATATCGCGAATTTAGGGTTTAAAACTCGTTGATTCCGCAGAATACCGAGAATTAACTGTTCAAATACTCACAAAGAGATTTGAAAATTGAAATATTATTAAACTCAAAATTCTAAATTGAAAGGGAAACAAAATTCTAAATTATAAAGGAATTAAAAAGTCTTAAACTTTAGTTAATAAGGAAACTAATCTTAGTATAATATGGATTCCTACTGTTCATCAAAATATAACAACACCTTGAGGTGAAGCCAAGCAAAACTGTGAAGTAAATCCGATCAAAACCGTGAAATGCTGTTGACCAAAACCATAGAAGGGTCGAAGGAAGCATGCTACTTTCGATGGAAGCTGTGATTGTCAAAAGAAGTTGCTGTAGAAGCTAGCAAAACCGCGGAAAGAGATGGGGGCGATGTGGGTGATGTTGTGCTTGCGGATTAAGATCTGTTTGGTTTGTTTTATGGATAATTTGGTCCAAAATGGATATATATATATATATAATGATTTTATGAAAATGATTAGATAGGTAAATTTTCCATGATCATTTTCAATGAAACAAGTTTAGTCTTTTTAACAATCACTTGTAGAGTGATTTTTTTTAAAATAAACGTGTATATATCATAAGATCATTTATTTATTATATTGTTAACATGAATACGTGATATTTCTAGTGTATTTTAGAATTTCTCGCTTAAAAGAATGGATTTTATTTGGATAAAGTTTTGTCCTTGATAGGTTTGCGTTTTGGTCTACGGTACGATGAGGGGAAGAGTTACCAAGGGAAATATCCTAATGGCAGCTTCTGGACTCCCATCATGCGTAACATGGGCCAGTACTCTGGTGGACAGACTTTCTAGAAGACAAATGCATTATTATCCTCTTCACATTAGATTTTCAGTTTTTAATTGCAAATGGATTCATATACTTTTCATCTTTGACGAAAATCAAAATCTATGCCGAAGTCTGCCCTCAAGAATTCTTCGGAATATGAAATGAGTGAGAATGCTCATGGAAATGCCTCGAATTTTTGTTTCAATAATAATTTTTAAATTATCATTGTTTATTAACTTGCAAAATGTAAAATGGGAAGTATGGCTACGTCTAATTAACTTGTGATAATCACAAGTACAATAAATTATGTTTTGCCTTACACCTCTTGTCGGAGTAACCATATTTCAAATGTGCCGACCTTCTAAATTAACATCGATCATTTATGCTAGGTGATCAAATCAAATAATTTGAGTTTAATCTGACAATGACTAATCTCTCGTTTTCCTTAATGTTAGGTGGAATTCCCGCTATAAATTTTTTCATTTTTTAATAAAACCACTCATATGGTGAGGCTTTAAACCAAGCCTCTGCCTGTAATATAAATCAACCAATGGAATCCCCCGCCACAAGTTGTTCCCTTCAATTTACCTTTTGTTTACGGGACAATCAGGTCTTCTGCAATGCCTGCGTGTCCTACTTCCGAAATCCAATGGTTATGGTCGCCTCCCATAAGACAAAAAAATATGGTCAAGTTACCACAGCGACGTCTGTACACTAAATGCAAAAGAGACCACGTTCATTTTCTTTCTGTCTTTTTATGAACCATGCACTGTACACATGATGGTATGTGCTGACCTAAGACCGAGACCGACTCAAGGCCATGTGAGGCCTTTAGTCAAAACTAGAATAATATGAAATGGGTTCCTGACTTCTAAGTTGCCCGAGATTGGGCCGCCTATCTTGACATAACTTTGATTCCTATCGGTGGCTGCAAATTAATATGTAATTAAAAAATAGAGAAAAATCCCACTATGGCGCCACTATATTAGCCTATATAAAAGGGATGAGCAAACTGCCCGTAGATTACGATCACAAGCTCACTTGCTGCTTTTCATCGGCAGAAAAAGTTAACATCAGCAACGATGGTGGTCAAGGTGTACGGTCCGGCTTATGCTTCTCCCAAACGAGTGATTTTGTGCTTGGTTGAGAAGGAAATCGAAT
>NW_006262274.1:15291759-15343049 GCF_000493195.1 Citrus x clementina
AGAGCAGAGAAGTCCTGAGTACCTCAAATTACAGGTTCATTAATTTAATTTAATTAGCCTTTTTTTTATATATATATTATGCATGTATAGATTATTTAATTACTTCATTAATCGAAGATCGTGTGTATTGATGTTCATGTTTTGATTGATTAATTGACTCTTATGCTTTTAATTCTAACAAAATATTGCAGCCTTTTGGAGAGCTTCCTGTTATTCAAGATGGAGATTTTATTTTATACGGTAAATACTTTTTCAAGTCTTCAGATTTAGATTTGAGTTGATTTCTCAGGTAGCTTGGTGAATTTTTAAAAGTAGCTAAAAACTGTCTTGGTATATATGTTTCTGTTAATATTTGTTTACTTATGCTTTAGTTTTTCTAATTAATTATGAGCTTAAACATGGCATAAGTGACTTTCAAAGGTACAAGTTTTAAATTCTAGGTATAGGTTTAACGTTCCAAGGTTATGATTCATTTGCAGAGTCGCGAGCTATCATGAGGTACTATGCCGAAAAGTACAGGTCTCAAGGAACCGAACTTCTGGGAAAAACAATTGAAGAAAGAGGCCTGGTGGAACAGTGGCTAGAAGTAGAGGCACACAACTACAACCCAGCAATTTACGAGCTGACCATGCAACTTTTATTTTCTCCCAAGTTTGGACGTCCCGTTGATGAAAAATTGGTGAAGGAGAGTGACGAAAAGCTTGGAAAAACGCTCGACGTTTACGAGGGGAGGCTGTCGAAGAGCAAGTATTTGGCTGGTGATTTCTTCAGCCTGGCTGATCTGAGTCACATTCCATTTACCCACTACTTGGTTGGGCCGATGGGGAGACAGCATATGATTAGAGACAGGAAGCATGTGAGTGCTTGGTGGGATGATATTAGCAACAGGCCGTCCTGGAAGAAAGTCCTTGAGCTTTGTAAGACTCCTTTCGGCTGAGCTTGATTGTATGTGTTTCGATTTTCGGGCTTGTGTTTTACTTCTTTACTACTTGGTTTGTTTCTGTCTGTGGGATATGTTTCTTGCATATGTGTTTCAAATAAATAAATGTTTGGAGTTGGAGCTTTTTTTTTAGGCTTGATTCTTTTTTTATTTTATACTGCTTTTTTTTTTTTTTGAAAAAAAAAAGGGGTTAGAAAGTGTCTTTTACTTTATTGCAAGTTGTTTATTTATTCAAATAGAAGAGGTCTTGTATTTTTTTTTTTTTTTTTTGGGTAGTAATGATATCGACATGTCCTCTAAAAATGCTGCTTTGCCGGGGTAAAAGAGTGTAATCAATCTGAGCATTTTACACGCACAAGTTACCCACAATTTCTTAACTACGGGTGGAGTTTGCATAAGACTAGAGGGTGTCTCGGCACTTGCAAAAATTTAGAAAAGTTTTGGGAATTTTATGAAAAATTAGATGTGAAAATACTAACTTGACCCGGCACTCACTTGATACATGAACTTAATATGTTATAGGATAACAGTGTACTTTTACATTCTTCACTAACATTAATTTGGAAGCTAAAATAAAAGTAATTAGAGGGAAAAAAAAGGGACAAAATGTGAAAGCAACCCCCCAATCACGTGAATAGCAAATCCCCAAATCGCAAGCTGCAAACAAATCCCTGAATTCCCATCAATTGAAAACCATTCAAATAATCAATGTTTCAAAGAAAAGCTGCCGAGAATTAGAAGTCAATAGCAATTCTCCAAATTCTAAAAATCCAACAATCTCACATGCCAAAGCAATACTAAATATTCATTAAGTTACTGAAACTAAAGGAAAAAAGTATCCTTCTAGACAGTTCTCTCTCAAAGAGAGCCTAGAATTGATGAAGTAAAGGATCCTTGGTGATCCAAATTTGTCACTCACTCACGGGTTGAGTGGCGGAGTGTCACTCGCAGGGTGGGTGGAAAACATTAAAAAAAACAGGAAGGGGGAAATTGGTAAGAGTATTAAACATGGTAAGGGGAATCAATATAGTTAAAAGGGTTGGTGAGAAGTTGGTGAGTTTTTTAGTTCAACTGATCTGCTTTAAAAGGAGAGATGGACGCTGATGAATTCATACGTAAATGTGAAGCCATAAGCTTAAAATCAGAAGAAGACAATATGATCAACTTTGGGGGAAGAATGAAGGCTAAAGGACAGAAAATTGCAGCACTTTGTCTCGTTGGAAAAATATTTCATACAGGTGGAGTCTCCCGTGAAGGGCTTAGAGCAACGATGCAACGAGTATGGAGATCAATAAAGGAATTGAAAGTGGAGAGTCTAGGTGAAAACGTCTTCATCTTTAAATTTGCCTCAGAAAGCAAAAAAAAGAGGATATTGCATGGAGGAGCATGGCACTTCAACAACCTGCTAATGGTGCTCATAGAACCATCCAATGTGGGTAACATTAAGCAGCAGGCTTTCAACCATACATCATTTTGGGTGCAAATTCACAATGCACCTATTATGTGTATGGATAAAGACATAATGAGGGAGATAAGAAAAAAGATTGGTAAGGTTGAGGAGGTGGAAATGGATGAAACAGGGGAATGTTTTGGCTCTTTTTTCTCGCCTAAGAATCTCGATAGATGTAACACAGTCACTGAAAAAAGGTTGTTGTTAAAACTAGAAGATAGTGAGAGGATTTTTATTGAATCGCTTATGAAAAATTGCCTGACTTTTGCTTCTATTGTGGGCTAATTTAGCATCAATGTAAGGAGTGTCTTGAGTAAAAAGGGTAGCCAAAAGATAGTTAACATATGGAGCATGGATGAAAGCACTGACAAGAGAGGAAAGAGCCAAGCAGAGAACGATTAAGAACTTTGGAATAGGAAGCAAAGAGCGTCATAGTCAGCATTGGAAAACCAATAACAAGAAGAACGAATTCAATAAAAAACGGGCCAGGGTAAGCAATGTGTGAGAGATGGATCTGGGGCAACCCAATCTCACAATGGGATCAGCACAAAGCCAACAAAGATCATCCACGTGGAAGGATTAACTGCAGGCTCATTAATGAAGCATGGAGGGGATAATAAACAACATACTATAAACTATAGCAATGCTACAGAGATAGCTGATGGGGAGCTAATGTCTATAAAAATGAGCAATTTAGCGGGAAACAGTGAAAAGAATAAGTGGGAAAATGCATTGGAGATGGAAAAAAAGAATATGGGCTCAATGGGCCTAAATATGCTGAGAGATGGGGCTGGGCATAAACCCACAATCCATGGGTTTAACTAAATCTAAACTAAATTAAATAATTTGGGTTGGGTAAAGTATGAAAATGGGTTAAATATGGATTTTATATAAAAAATCATTTCATTATGGGTTGGGTATGGTTTATCCATGGGTCATGAACAAAACCTCAATACTCAAACTTGTCAAATGAAATAAATGAAAACAAAAACAAATAAATGAAAGGTCATTATTAAATTGTTCGCGACGTGATCAATTGTTAACAGTTAGAAAAGGAAAACAACATGTAAAAACAAATCTAAATTAAATAAATGCTACTGTAAATAATTAAATGAGATGAAATTAGGGTTTGATGAAATGAAATCATTTTTTTTTCAATTTATGAACTCATATTATACTTACGTAATTACCGCTTTTATGTTTCTAACAGTAATAAGAAAAACACCAAATCTATATTGTTGTTTTTGTATTTAAATCAAGGAAAATTATAGTAATAATGTTGAGATGGTTTTTGAGGGCATAGTTACCTAGCCATTGGAAGGAAATAATTAATAATTATGAGAAATGATATTTCGCCATTGATAAAATATTATTGTGTTAGAAATTATTATAAATAAAATTAACATTTTGTGTGCTATATTGATACTGTAGCATAAATAATACTCCATTTTTTATTTTGATGGGATTTATTGACAATGATCCTCCATCCTGAAATTTATGAGCAATCAACTTATTGAAAAAAAAAACACCATTTGATAGAAAATTATCATCTCAATAATTATAAGTCAAAGGATACATTTTTTTAGTTAAAGAAATTTTATTATTTTAACTAAATGGCACTTACATAAGTTTATTTATTTATTTTCTTTCTTTGAATTTACCTGTTGATGTCATGTTTGTGGAAGTTTATTATTAGAGTTTATGTTCTTATTTATTGAGAATTAATGATTTTTGTGATTAAACTTTATTTTAATTTTCTAGTATTCTTTAATTTAAGGATTAAGTTATTGTAAAATTTATTATTTATAATTTTTATCCACTATATTTTTTTTCATATTTTAGTATGAATTTAATAATTAATAAAAATTGAATTAAAAAAATAATTAATAATTTTTATAATTTTTATATAATTAAATTTATCAAAATAAAAAATATTTTAATAATAAATTTCAAACCAAACCCAAATGGATTGGTTTGGGTTGGGTTGGGTTGAAAACATTTGAGTTGGTTTGAGTTGAACCCAAACTTTTATGGTTTAGTTTGGGTTGTCTTAAAACCCAATCCAAACCAACGTCATGCCCACCCCTATTGAGAGACAATATGGACCAAATACAAAAGCATACTGAAACAGAAGTAGCTGGGATATGCACATTTGTGAAAGATAAGAGGAAGAAATCAAGAAATGGAAATTGGAAGTAAGGGAAAGAGTAATTACACGGGCCGGAAATGTTGGGCTAATTTCACTCAAGCGGCCCGTGGAAGAATAAATAAAACCAAGCCCAGAATGCAAAAAAATTAAAATGAGGAGCCTGGGTGATTCACAAGCCAAGCAAACTCAACTTTCCCCAGTAAAATTTAATCTTTTGTGGGTAGAAGAAACAAGAAGTTTGAAATATGGACAAAGGAGGTTTACAGAGAATGTAGCGGCAGAGGCTGGAAACCAACCCCACTGACAGCCATGAAAATCATAAGCTGGAACGTTTGAGATTTGGGGAATCCCCGAACGTGCCTAGCATTGAAGAAAATCCTCCAATTGCAGAAGTCTCAGCTGGTGTTTCTTTATGAAACCAAATTGACAAATGTGCATGTCAAATAAGCGTGTAGAACGATGATTCTAGATAGTTATTTTGCTACTGATAAAGTTGGAAAGACTGGTGGCTTTGCCTTATTATAGAGTAAGGATATTGATGTTCAACTTAAATCCTACAACAGACACCACATAGGCATGCATGTTCAGCACGTGAATGGGAAATTTTGGAGATGCACAGGAGTATAGGTACCCTAAATCAAATAAAAAAAAGCACAGCTTGACTCTTTTGAGAAGAATGTCAGGTTTGTCCTCTCTCCCATGGCTGTGTTTTGGTGACTTTAATGAGATCCTGTATTCAAATAAGAAAACTGGGGGTTTGGATAGAAATGCCAATGTGATTGCCGAATTTAGTGATGCTGTGAAAGAATGTAAGCTAATTGATTTGGAGAGTAGAGGTCATCCGTTTACTTGGTCTAACAGACAACTTGGACCATATTGCATAGAGAAAAAATTAGATAGATTTTTCTACAACCAAGAATGAAGAGCTGAGTTTCATGTTGATCTAATTTCAACTTGATCCATTGGGAGTTTGATCACTATCCGAATATGATTAGAGAACGGCAACGAAGTCTTGTGTATGAGAGAAGAAATTTCAAT
The DNA here is from genome assembly GCF_000493195.1 of Citrus x clementina. Taxonomy (NCBI): domain Eukaryota; kingdom Viridiplantae; phylum Streptophyta; class Magnoliopsida; order Sapindales; family Rutaceae; genus Citrus; species Citrus x clementina. The sequence continues at coordinate 15,297,337 of NW_006262274.1, forward strand.
AGAATTCACTATGAGAATATGTGGAGCTCCTATAAGGCATTCCAAAATATACTGAAAATCGAGTGGCTTAAGTGGCATATAAGTACAGAAGTCAACCCCGTGCTAATGTTCAAAACAATTGCCAAAAGCTCAATGACTTAATTGCCGTGCTCATGTTTTGCATAATAGAACTCCACAATTTGATTGAAAAAGTCCCAAAACAACAGTAAGCTGAGAATCTGGTTTGGAAGCTGCTGGTGCTGCGGCTGCAAGTCCTACTGTTACTTGTTTGCTGGCTCCTAATTTCTTGGGACTACCTGATCCATAATGTTGTGATTTGAAAGAAAATAAAACGGAGAAGTGGTGAAGTTAAAAAAAAAAAAGAGAGGCGAGCATATATAAAGCAGCAAAACCGATTAACCAGGAGCAAGAACAACCAGCGCAAAGTTCAAGCAACCTGAATGCAGAAACCGGAGCCAGATTGAATTGTAAAGACAATGGACTAATGGAGGTATGCAATATGGAGCAGGTGGTTGATGACCCATTAATGCTAGGGTATAGGATGGCAAAATTTCAAAATATAAACTGCATAAAGCAGGTCAAGATACATGTTGGCGTGAAAATTTTTTCTGGAAAAATGAGTGTTAAAGCGAGAATTGAAGAAAAGTGCGAAAATGTGAAATTGGCTAAGGAAGGCAAATGGCTCCTAGTTTTTTGGGGACTACCTGATCCATAATGAATTTGCAATCATTAATATCCACACCCGCCACATTCACCCCTGCCACGGCCACGACCACTTTCATCGCCATAACCATGGCCACTACTATAGCCATCACCACGGCCACCATCACCGGCAGGTTGTCCACAGTTGGAAGCTAAAGTCCTTATAACTATTTGTTGAGTTGTGTCCCACATTGACTAATAAAGGGGAGATGCTTGGATTTATAAGGTGGTAAGTCACTCTACCTAAAAGGCTAGTCTTTTGGGTTGGATACCTAAAAATCTTATGCTAAGTCCCCCCAACAAGTGGTATAAGAGCTAGATCCTAGTAGCCGGAATGTGGTGGTGGAACAACTCAGGTGTGTTGGACGAAAGGACCGGAGTCTGGCGGTGGTTTTGTCCGAGGGGGGATTGTTGAGTTGTGTCCCACATTGGCTAGTAAAGGAGAGATGCTTGGGTTTATAATGTGGTAAGTCACTCCACCTAAAAGGCTAGTCTTTTGAGTTGGATACCTATAAATCTTATGCTAAGTCCCCCAACAAGATTCTTTGTTAATTGGTGTTACGGCTACTAGTCCTGCAGTTGCTGGTTTGTTGCCTCCTAATTTCTTGGGACTACCTGATCCATAATGTTGTGATTTGAAAGAAAATAAAACAGAGAAGCGTTGAACTTAAAAAAAAAAGGGTAGAAGCGAGCATATATAAAGAGCAAAACCAATTAACCAGGAGCAAGAACAACAAGCACAAAATTCAAGCAATCAAATGTAGAAACCGGAGTCAGGTTGAACTGCAAAGACAATGGACTAATTGCATGAGGTATGCAATGTGGAGCAGGTAGTTGAGGACTAGGATGGCAAAATTTCAAAATACAGACTGCAAAAAGCAGGTCAAGATACCTACTGGCGTAACTTGTTGGCGTGAACAATTTCCTTGAAAAATGGGTATTAAAGTGAGAATTGAAGAAAAGCCCGAAAATGTGAAATTGGTTTAAGGAAGACAATTATCTCCTAGTTCTTGGGACTACTTAATCTATAATCAATTTGCAATCATCCATGTCCACACTTGCCACATCTACCCATGCCACCCCCACGACCACTTCCATCGCCATAACCACGGCCGCTACCATTGCCACTGCCACGGCCACGGCCATCGGCAAGTTATTTATGTAATTACAAAGAGTGTTTATAGAAAGAGTTAATTATGTCTATTTTTTAATCGGCCGGGTTATTACAAATGGGGTGTGTCCAGTATTTTACTGGGGTGTTAGAAGCAGTCACTCCCTCCAATTTAATTTTCGTTTTCAAAAGTCAATTCTTTACGCGAGTCTTTCTATAGAAATTGTAAGTTTATTTTTTTGTTTATTTTTTTCCTTTTGTGAAACATAGGACAATACACATGATGGCGTGCGCTTATCTACGACCTCCCTTGACATAACTTCCTACCAGTGGCTGTAAATTAATATATAAATATAATGAAAAAATCCCACTATGGCACTATATTTGCCTATTTAAAGGGGATAAGCAAACTGCCCAGCATCACAAACTCACTTACTGCTTTTTATTGAGAGAAAAAGTTGAGAAAGAGAATAGCAAAAGCAACAACAATGGTGGTAAAGGTGTACGGCCCAGCTTATGCTTCTCCTAAACGAGTGATTGTTTGCTTGATTGAGAAGCAGATCGAATTTGAAACTGCTCCCGTTGATCTCATCAAAGGAGAGAATAGAAATCCTGAGTACCTCAAATTGCAGGTTCATTAATTTAATCAGCAATTTTTTTTTTTATAAATATATTATGCATGTATGCATTATCTAATCACTTCATTCATTAATTGACGATCGTGTGTCTCGATGCTTCGATTAATTAATTACTCTTTTGTTTTCAATTCTGACAAAATTATATATACAGCCTTTCGGTGCTCTGCCTGTCATTCAAGATGGAGATTTTACGTTATACGGTACTCCTTCCACTTTCAAATTGAAATGTAAAATTTAATTAAGAGTAAATACTTTTATGTCTTTAGATTTAAGTTAATTAAACAGATAGTTTGTGAGATTTTTTTCTAAAATTATCCAAAATGGTATTGAAAATTTTGTTTTGGTTAAACTTTACTCGATTATTCTTTACTTCAAGTCGGTTGCATCAAGGGTTGGCAATGGGACGGGATGGGATGAGATTTACCAATTTCAGTCCCGTCCCGTATATGTACATGAGATGAAAAAATGTTCCAGTCCCATTCCTATATTTTTTTTGGGACAAAAATATGTTCAAATCTCCTCCCCAAAGAGATGAGATCCTGCGGGATCCCATCCCAATTGAAAAACTTTCCATTCTTAATCAGCAATGAGGCGGGATGAGACGAAATTTGCCAATTTCACTCCCGTCCCGCATATGTAATTGGGATAAAAAAATGTCCCACTTCCGTCCCTAAATTTTTTTATGGGACAAAAATATGTCTCAATCCCGTTCTAAATGGGATGGGATCCCGCAGGATCCCATCCCATCGGGAAAAATTGCCATCCCACTTGCATGCCAATTTTGTTTATATTTTAAATTATTATGTCAGAAAAATTCTATTCTATTATTGACAAATCATATCCATATATAGTTATGAAAAGTAACTGCACAAACATTTTGGATAACTTCTTAAGATAAAAGAGGTAACAGAGTAAATCAAGCAAACTCTAGAGATTAAAAGGAAAATTTAAGCTTTCAAAATTACTAGTTTTGTATTCTAGTTATAAGTTTAACATTTCAAGTTAATGATTCATTTACAGAATCTCGAGCTATCATAAGGTACTACGCCGAAAAGTACAGGTCTCAAGGAACCGAACTTCTGGGAAAAACAATTGAAGAAAGAGGCCTTGTGGAGCAATGGCTAGAGGTAGAGGCACACAACTATCACCCACCAATTTACGAGATGACTGTGCAACTTTTATTTGCCTCCAAGTTGGGACTTTCTGTTGATGAAAAATTGGTAAAGAAGAGTGAAGAAAAACTTGGAAAAGTTCTTGATGTTTACGAGGGGAGGCTCTCAAAGAGCAAGTATTTGGCAGGAGATTTCTTCAGCCTGGCTGATCTGAGTCACCTTCCATTTACTCAATACTTGGTTGGGCCGATGGAGAAGGAGTACATGATTAGAGACAGAAAGCATGTGAGTGCTTGGTGGGATGATATTAGCAACCGGCCATCCTGGAAGAAAGTCCTTGAGCTTTATTAGCTACTTTGGCTGAGCTTGATTTCATGTAATAATAATCTTGGGGCTTGTGTTTTTACTCCTGCTTCCTAATTCGTTCATGTGTTTGGCGATATGTATCTTTCTTGTGTCTTTTTGGTTTTAATAAATAAATGCTGGGGGCCTTGGAGGACAGATTGCGTAGACCTTTCCATGTTTTAAAATATTTAAATTAAAGATGGCACGACATATATAGTAAAGTTCTTATCCAAATTAATTTTACAATGCGTAAACATTCACAGTTAAAATGATATCTTCAAAGCATTTGCACTTAAGAAAACAGTTTTCTTTTCTTTTCTTTTTCATTTCTTTTAGAGGCGAAAAGCTATAGAGAAAGGTGATATGTCATTGAAAATGTGCATTCCAATTGCACGGGGCTGCCGAAGGTTGCTGTTAATACTCGGGTTGACAGTGTACTTTTTTCTACTGGTCGTTCATAAACACAAAATTTTCAATGGCTATATGCGTGAAAAAACCAAAAAATTCCATCAGAAATGAAATTGTCATGATTTTTCTCTGGTTGTTTATTGAAAACGTATATATTGTAGTTTAGTCTTCCTGAAAATGATCTGGATATGTCTTACAAAACAATGCTGCTTTGCCTGGACTAATGAACAGGACAAATTTGCCCGCATTTTTCTGGGAAAAGCCAAACACCAAGATATTTACCAAAGTTGCATGAGAGTGTAACCTTGTATAAATGGGTAAAGGAATCCCTCTCCAAACTTTATATATGTATACAATAGCTGATTGGATTCTTAATCACTTGTCTTACCAATCAAACAATTTATCATTTAATCAATAGCTAATCACATTTAAGAGGTTACTTAAAAATTAAGTTAGTGAAAATGTCTTAATTAAATTGCATGTGCCAACGATACTGCATCATCATACTAGTAGTCAATTACTTATAACCACCATGTATATCCATGCAAGATCCTCCATTAATATTAATTTCTTAATGTGGAAGTTATACAGATATGCAGCCACCATGTACATCCATGCATGATCCTTCATTAATATTAATTTCTTAATGTAAAAGTTATACCGATATCCACACACATACTTAATTACCAATTTAAGATTTCTCACCTAACAAAAAAAGTATCATTATGTTTTTGTATTATATTATTGGGTCCGATTATCAAATTTCGCGGTTTAAGCGCCATCAAATGACTAAAAATTAAATAAAATTAAATAAAACCTGACTATTTGATATGTTTAAACTATAGATGCCTATAATTTTTTAACCATAATCTGCAAATATTTTTGGTCATATATATCAATCAACTATTATGTATACTCTAAAAATTAATATTTATATTGAGTATTTTTATGAAATCTCACGATCACAGAATTTATGGTAACCAAATTACGCATCTCTCCATCCTAATTATATAACGTTAGGTGTACCGACAACAACTCATAGGATAGAAAATTAATGATAATATAGCGATGAGTAACCACTTGATAACGTGTTAGATTTATTCAAAGAATATATATATATATATATATATATATATACACATACATACATATATAAGAATTAAGAGCATAGATGGATCACGCGTGGCTACAACTGAATAAGGTTAGGTAATGCTTCGTAATTTGGAAACAATTATAGCTGTACTACAAAGTTATTATTATTATTATTATTATTATTATTATTATTTTGGCAAATGCTAAGTAACTTATGGGCTCCCTATTATTTTTCAAATGATAGGTTTAAAACGATATTGTTACTTTTTTTTTTTTTTGGTTTAAACCATCCGATTTCCGGCGACCGCATTGGGCCCCGACTAATTCGGATTCGGGGTGTAGTCACAGTTAAGGCTCTTTACCCCTCCCAAATGGTGTGTTTAGTGAGGATCGAACCCGAGAGCTCTTCCCACTTACCCAGCCTGCGCCGCCAACTGAGCCACAACCGTTTGGTAAACGATATTGTTACTTTAGGATCACTTCATCGTAATGTTCATATCACAAGTAAGCGTCAAGAAATGATTTTAAGGTTATTATCTTATGGCTTTAGAAGTTTTCTCTTATGGCTTTGGAAGTTTTCTCATAATAATTATTGGATTCACCATGCACTACATAAGCTTCCAAAAGTCTAGCAACGAATTCAGTCAACTCAATGAAAAAACAATTTGACCACACAAAATTAATTATTGCTAATCATTGTTTTTCAGTTAATTCTATTCATTTTTTAAAAATTAATTTTATTTAAAAAAAGAACACTTACTCCCCTACGATTTGAAAAAATAGTCATATAAACTCCATGTTTTCAATAAAGGGACGCCCTTTGACTCTATTAATTCAAAAAAATTAATTCCAATATTTTATAATAAATAGAAGAATGATATTAAAATAAATGTAACAATGTATACATTTTTAAATAATTTTAATATTTAAAAAATATTGTAATACTTTACAATCTTATATTATATTAAACTAAATTTTATAATAAATAGAAATACAATTTTAAAACAAAATATATAAAAAACTTAAATTATTATTATTATATAAAATAATTTTAATATAATTAATACATGAGATTTATTTTATTAATTGTAAAATCTATTTAACCCAATGATTTATTGAAATTTTTTATAATAAATATAAATATATTATTAAAATAAATAAATAATTTACATTTTAAAAATATTTTATATATTAAAAAATCTAATTTTATTAACTTACTGGCTAGACAAATTAAACATTTTAAGTTATATTTTTATCTGTTAAAAAATTTTGAATTCAATTTTTTAGTTATTATCTACTAGGAGTATTATAGTAAAAAAGAGATGTTAATATCCCTTATTGAAAATTTGGAGTCCACATACCCATTTCCCTAAATCTTGGTGGTGTATGTATCTTTTTCTAGAATATTAAAATACAATTTAAAATAAATATTAAATTTTCTTTTCTCTCTCGTATACTCTCTCTCGGGCATCATCCTTCATCGCTGCTCTATCCACCACCACCGCCACCACACATCTTTATACAATAGATCTATCACCACCTACAACACATGATGTGTTTTGTCGGGTTTTGTAAAATTTCGTGAATAAGAGATTCGTTTAATCGCTCCTTAGAGCATAGATTTTGATTTTTATTTGTGATAATCCAATAATTCAACAATTTAAATTTAAAATTTGTTTTAAAATTATGAATCAATTCAACAAAATGAGAGTCAGGGAGAGAGGATAAGTTCACGAGCTCCGGAGAGGCAAAAGAATAAAAATTGACTTTAAAGCTCATTTTGGTTTGGAGCCCGCTTTACGTCTTTGGGTCCAGGAGGAATCTATTCAGGGCTGGCAACCTAAAAGGCCAAAAATGGGAAACAAAGAAAATGAAATTGGATTTTTTAGATCAGTAAGCCTTTTGGTACCCTAAAAAACTCCTTATAGAATTCGTCTTTAATTAAAATTACTTAAATAACATAACAAATATTAATTCATTTCCTGTTTTGAATGGAAATTCAATTAAACACTTACATAATTATTATTTTAACAATTTTTTATACCTACCCCATTTTATAGTTTATATTTATATTTTAAATTTTAATAAAAATATTTTTTTGAGAGAAGTATAAAAGTTTAGAGTTATGAAAATAGAAATTTTATAATAAGAAGAAAAATTCAAGATAAATTTAATATTTAGGTTTATATGCAATTTAAAAAGAAGAATTTTTTTTGGGTAAAGTTTTATAGAAAGATGGGTTGATTTTTACATATCAAATTGTATTTTATCAATTTAACTGAGGACACTTTAAGAAATAAATTTAAAAGAGGTGTTATAAAGATTTTAAAAAGAGTGTTAAAAGCTCTACTCTTTCTAGATCATTGCCAAGGCCAAAAAAATAACGTTAGTAACTCCTATTCATTTTGTATATTTAATTATTTATTAGTATTGGGTCTGGATTTTTGAAAATTTTTCGAGGATTGGATTGAGTTTTCAAATTGCCCTAACCCAACTCAATCTTGATTTTAGAGAAAACTTGAATACCAAACTGCTATGCCAGTTGTGCGATAAGGTGGATCCAAAATGAATTCTCTAGTTCTTTCTCACCAATCTACTATATTTGGGCAGTGAGATGAGAGTTAAAATTCTCTTTTGCTACTTTTCTAATACACAGATTCACTATATCAAAATTTTGGCTATGAGAATTGAGAAATGAGTGGATGCTTTCTCATCGACAGTGATAAATCTTGTTTTGGATGTTTTCTCATTTCGCTCGTGGCCTTCCAGCCGTCACAAGAACTCTCTCTCTCTCTCTCCCCCTTCCTCTCTCTTTTTCCTCATGTGTTGTATATGCTTTCCTTTTAGTTTATTTCCAGCGTGTGGTTTGATTCATTAAGTATGTGTGTGGCATAAATTGTTTAAAGATGTAGTGAGAAACAGTTGAAAAACTGGTGCTTTGGTAGTCACATGAATTGGATGCTCTTCCCCTTTGAAAACAAGATTTATAATTTACCATGAAAATTATATTTCATGTTTGGGATAAATAAAATGAGTTATGATACTTTATTTTATCGAATTTAAATTTAGTGTTGAGCTAAATTTTATCTTGATCTTTAAGATTTAAATTTGTTCTTACTTAACTTAGATTAACTCAATGACTTTGAAGCTGTATTTTTTATCATTGTAATCTATAGTTGAATATTTTGAGTTTGGTGATGTTTCATTGTTTGCTCTTTTATTTGTTCATCTTTTCCAACTTCCTCTGACCCAAATTAGTAATCTAATCCGAATTATTAATCCAAATCCTATTGCAACCCGCACGGTATTGCAACCTGAAGTTAACATCTCAAAACTGAAACAAATTATGATCCCGAACTGAATCGAATAGAATTTGAAACCAAATCAAACCAAAATAATTTTTCAACCCGTGTGAGTTGAATTCTTAAACCCGAATGGGTTGCAAAATGAACCGAAAATTGGAAAAATTGAACAATCTCTAACTTTTAATGCTAGCTTAATCGAGTTAATTCCAATTTCACTTAAATTGGATAAATGTATAGGCTATGTTTTTTGGCTAATCCAATTTACATTGATCCCTTGTTCAGTTGTCATTTTGGTCTGTGATATGATTTTCTTAATTTTCTTTTAGATATAAACAATCGTGTAATATGTTTGAAATTTAAATGGGGATTGGGTACCACTTTTAATTTCTTGCTCAATTCGGGGATTATTGGGACATCTCCTAACTATCTCCAATTAAAATAATTTTTGGGTATGGTTTGAGTTTGGAGATTGCTTCCAAGTCGGGTTCAGGCACCAGGATCATCACCAAACCCGCCCCATTGCTATCCCTATTGCTAGATTAGCAAGCATGAGCTCGAATTTCTTGGTGTGAAAAATTTAGGCTAATCTACAAATAAGTTCAGATGGCTGAGCTTGGATTACGTTTTGTTCCTTATTTATATTTATCAGCTCCATATGGTTGTTAGCTGTAGTTTTTCGGATTCTATCCTTCAGAATATTGTTGAATTAATTCTTTGTTTTTACATAGACTGATAAAAAAAGACACCTCTTGCGCTTGTTTTCGTCTTATTAATCTCAGTCTCTCACTTGCTCTACGCTCCACTAACTTTCACCAAATGGTCACTGATCAATTCATGCATCTAGACATGTTTTCCTAATAGCTTATATCTCAATTATTATTCTTTCTGACATGTTGAGATTTTAGGAATCATGAGTGAGAGAAAATAGCTTATGAGTTAACAAAGCTTTCAGTTTTATGTACTATTGCTAAGAGGCTAAACAGCTACTGTTTTCAAATCCGTTATAGGGAAGCATTTTACAGTAGATTCTTCATTGACTGGTTTCAAGGAACTAATTAGTGAAAACTAAAAGATAGTTTGGTTTCAGTGCAACCAAAAACATACTGGCAGTACAATTTTCCCAATGTTAGAACTCATTTTAGTCAGAAAATTTGAATTTAGTAACATTGTAATTGAGGTCTTATGATAGTAACATTAGTTGTATATGAGCATTCACTCTAGTTGCTGTGGATTCTAATGTTTATCATCGCATCTCTCATGCATCGAGAAATTAATTACTCAAGAGTCAAGTCATCTTTCCAGCTTATGTTTGTCTTCCACAATCAACTCCAAAGCTTAAGCAAATTTTATGAGTATTCACCAGTTCGTATTGGATTCTAATGTTTATTATTGCATGTCTCATTCACCGAGTAATTTATTAAAGTCATCTCCCTGGTTTATGTTTGTCTTTCACAATCAATTCCAAAGCTTAAGCAATTTTTTTTTGGACAACAAGTCAACCACACTATATATATATATTTTTTGGTGGATCACTTCTTTTTTTGTAGCACGGCCTACATCAATATTCTTTCATATTTGATACTGCTTTGCTTTTTACAGCTTGAAAGTCAAGAATATGGCACTGGTAGCGAGGATGATTATGATGGCGGTACAGTGAAGAAGATGAATCTCGTGCGGGTAAGCTCAAGCCTGTCCTTGATGACCATGTAACAGATGAATTGGAAATTGATAACGACTATAAAGTTCCAGCACCTGATGTTATTCGTCGTTGTGTGGAATATGCTGAAAAGTATGAAAATGAAAAGGAAGATGAAGAGGTAGTTATTATGCAGGAAAGTAGTGATGAGTCAGAAAAGTGGGATTGTTAGACTATCGTTTCTACGTACTCAAACTTTGATAACCATCCAGCTAAAATTGTAGCTCCGGGGTTAGCAGGAAAGAAAAAGTTGGCTGAAACCATCTCTGGAGCCTTGAGTGCTCCCAGACATGTCATATTCCTTCAAGGAAAGGAGAAGCTGCCTCTGGACTTTCTGCCTCTTAGTCGAAAAGCTGCTACGGAAAAAAGTGAAGTCTGCGGGTGCTCCAAAAACTGAACAGCAGAAGAGGAAGCAGCATGGCCAAGAATCGAAAGAAGAGAAGAGAGAACGGAAGGTATTTGTTTGTTTCTCCAGATTTCTCTGTATATTTTTGTGCATTTGCCACATATCAGCATGTGTTATTTTTTGTGAACAGTCTTCTTGCTTGTTTCCTGATGCTTGTAACATTTCAAATATTGTCTTAGGTTTATGCTGTTTATCTATTTACGTTTAGATGTGATTTGATAAGGACATATACTGCATGCAAGCTGCAGTGAAAAAGGGACGACGTGAAGCTTGGCGAGCTAAAAAAGAAATTAAGGAACTGTATAGGTGTAAAGCGCAGCGTACTCAAAAGGTTGCCACTATTTCTTGCCCGTCTTCTATCCGTCTAATGTAAGTATTTTGATCATCAAATGTTCTTTCAATTGAAATTGCATCATGAGTAGGCAATTTGGATGAATATTCTTTTGGATTATTTAATATCAAACGGTATTGTGTTTGCGAAGCTTAATTGAACAATGCTCTGATAATCAATTGATTAGAAAATTGATTGCTCATTTATTTTGAAATAGGTGAAACTTGACATCAGATTATCGCTTAAGGCAGTGTGATCATGCAGCAGGTTTTTGTTTTCCATTTTTTGACTTTTGAGGTTGTTGCTGATCCCGAAACAACTTGATCACAACTACAATCTTGATGAGCTGAGGCACCATATGTCTACCCATCCTTTATTGCCTTCCAATATGGGCTGGGAGCAGGAAATTGATCTCGCTTGTTTTAGTTTAATATATAATGTTTTATAATTGGTATGCCTGTCTTATTTCATAATCATAAAATATGTTCTCACCTTTCTGTGAGACCTCTTGTTATTTAAAAAAAAAATATATATGTAGGGCCCAAAAATGAATAACTAGAATTGCATATTGCTGCAGCCAGTAGTAGAACACTTTTGTCACGTCTTTTTTCTTTTTCTTTTTTATATTACCGTACACACTTTGGATCTTACAATTTGTTTATTCGTTGTTTCTTTGCAATGAGATAATGATTTTTTTTTATCTCATGTTCTTGTCTTGATATATCTATCTGTCTATATTTTTCAATGTGGAGCATATGGGATTTACTCCAAGAAGGGGTGAGTAGACATTTTCCTCGTAATGCTGTTTATAGTGTAGAATTTACCTTGATAATAGAATAGGCTGACTCGAATCCCAGATGAAACCTCTGTTTTTTTTTTCTTGTTTGGATGGTACCCAATACAATTTATTAAAGAAAAATTATGGGGAAAATATTTTTACAAGCAATGTGACAGTGTGATAGTATAAACCATTAACAATATATTTTAGGATTGCAGTTACTAGAATACATCACTAATTCATACAAACCTCTTTATATCATACAAGTACATACCGGGCAAACTCGGAAATATAGTTGTAAGAAATTTGCTGGTTGGATTATGAGAAGAAAGAATGCCGCATGATTGTACTAAGGAAATGAAGCAGTGCTGGGGAAAGGGAAATCTGAATGAAATGAACTGGGAGGAGAAGTGCGACATGATTTTTCCGCATGAGGAACTGGGGCAGAGTAGCCTCCTCCAGATCTTGGTGTTGGGTTCCAGGTTCCATAATCTCCAAAGCTTGGTTCGATCTGGTAGTGCTTCTCGCTTCCCTCGTTCCAGTCCTCAAGTGGATGTAAGAGAGGAGATGATGTAGGTGATGATGGCAGCAGTGGTGAAGATGATGATGATGATTCTGTAGCTATCACAGCTATCAATGTCAATATAACTAGCATGAACACACATATGATGTGCCCAACCGACCTCTCACTTAAACTTGACATGCTTATTTTGCGCGTCTTGTGCATTCTAATTGAAAGCTTTTTCACTGTGTCTAATGTTTTGTTCATCAACGAACCCTGTTACTTAATTTTAATTTTAGTTGATTTATGCTAATTTGAATACAACAGCTGTTGTCTTAGTAGGAACCAGTGTTTGATTAAATTGATCCTTCTTTGCTCACGAAATGGATGATGCTTCATGAGTTTGTCATGTGTTTTTCACAAAAAAACAAACATCAATTTCGGCATCTTGGCTTCATTTTCAATTGCCATTTTCCGTTTCATTGTTAAACACGAGCAATCGTTCCTTTGTACAGCAATTCGAAGAAGTGTACTAGTTGGGAATTCCGTATTTTATTTGGAAAATGCAAATGAAAATTAAATAGTAAGCTACCGTAAATCAAAACACAACTCTTACATCATCTTAGTTTTTAAAACACCAAAGAGAATAATGGTTGCTTTTATGTGCTAATTCATATGGTATTTTGAAAATTCCATTTAATTCCCAGATTTTATCTTATAATAAAATTCTCAACAATAAAAAAACAAGTAGGTTTTTGGTGGATATTGGATAAAAGTCCATGAATCAGTAAAAGTATCCAATTAATAACCTTTAACATAAAAGAGCTTATCCAAGGTGACTGACAAGTTGTTGTCAATCGTGTTTATCATAAAACAAACATTGCAGCTAATTTTCTTATTATTTATGCTCTTACTCTTCCTATCGGGATCCATGTTTTTAACTTTGCACCTATAGATCTTGATTTTTGGTTGTAATTTGATAGATTTAGAATTGCGCTCTCTCGTTTTGTTAGGCTTTGACTTTTATTAGATTTTTCACTGTTGAAAAATCTTATAAAAATAAGTAATTTAGAAATTTTCATTACTGGGAACACATCGCTAGCCTAAGGCGAGCTTCGCTATCCTCCCGAAGCTGGTATTTTCCTCGTTAAAACAAAAAATCCTGTAGCAAATTAAGCAAATGGTTGTAATTCAGGAAGAGGGTGTAATAGTCCTTCTAAAATTTTACTTTGACATTCCTTCCCAATCTTTGGGTTTTGGAGTCCATGATTATGACAGCTGGGGAAATTTACGAAAATAACCATAAAATTTTTACTATTTTTCGAATTAACCCTCTCAACTTTTTTCTATCAACATTAGCCAAACACACGCTTTTCTCCCCAAATTACCCTTCTTTACAAATGAAAAGAAACTTGGTGCGACAGGCCCAAGTCTTGGTGCGACAGGCACCTGTCGCACTAAGCTTTGGTGCGACAGGCACCTGTCGCACCAAGCTTTGGTGCGACAGGCACCTGTCGCACCAAGCTTTGGTGCGACATGCAACCTGTCGCACCATGCCTTGGTGCGACAGGCACCTGTCGCACCAAGCTTCGTGCGACAGGTTGCCTTCTTCTACCTCAGTATTTGTTTGTTTTCGCCAGTCCTTTCGTCTTTGTTCGTCTCTTCTTATTCGTATGTAATATCTTCTTCTACCTCAGATCGAATCTCATCCGACAACCCAAACAACAAAACAAAATCAGCTTTTTAATTCTCTAAAATCCAATTTCGGAATTCAAATTCCCCGGGATTTTCCATCAAAAGCCACGTTGCGAAATGCTAGGCGGGCTGTACGGATACCTACCTCCACCCTCCGATGAGGACAAACCCACCAACACGACCACCACTGTCTGGTCAATTTTCGCGCCACCACAAACCATCCTCAAGCCCCAATCCAAACCCAAAACCACCCAAAATTCTCTCCCGACTAGACCCCATTCCTCACCTGCAATCGCACCTTCCCCCGACGACGTGGTAGCGCTGCCGCAACCGGCATTGGTCGACGTGACTTCGACCGTAATCGAGGAGCACGACCCCGCTAGACCGAACGATTACGAGGATTATAGGAGAGAGAAGAAGAAGAAAGAGGTGGATGTTGAAATTAATAGAGAACTGGAGAGAAGAAGGCAAGAGGAAGAGGAAAGGGAGATGAGAGAGAAGGGTAATTTGGTCTCAACGGCTCTTTTATGGCTAATGTTGATAGAAATTTGTTTGAGGGGTTAAGATGAAAAAAACTAAAATTTTTATGGTTATTAGTGTAAATTTCCCCAGCTGAAAAGGGTCGTTTACTCGTTTACTCTTTGGACATAAATAGATGATTTGTAGGCCTTTAACTCAATCATCAGGCCTTCGGCCTTCAGAGGATGCAATTCGGCACAATTCTCTTAGGGTGCGTTTGGTATACGTATTGTATTATATTATATTGTATTATTTTAATATTAGTGTATTATATTATATTATATTGTATTAGTATTGTATTATAATAATATTATACAATGTTTGGTACTACACTGTACTGTAATAATTTTTTTGATTAATTTGAATTAAATATTATATTATATTAATATTAATATTATTATTAATTTTAAATTAATATTATTCATATTTAAATATTTATTATTAGTCATAATAAATTATAAATTTATTAATAAATTAAAATGTAAAAATAAAAATATAATATAATATTATTGAACAATAAATCATTTATTTATATTAATAATTATAATGTAAAAAAATAAAAATATTAAATTAAAAAATAATGTTTATTATTATTATTATTATTATTATAAAATTAAAGTAAAAGCAAAAGTTAGCAAAAGTAAATGGAAAGTTGGAAATGAAAAGGTCAAAAAAAAAAAAAAGGAAAGAGCAAGCGGTAGTTTGCCGCATTAGCTAAACCTGCATTAGATTGGCCCATTATGCAGTGTTTCTGTAGCTTTTAACTTACTAAACATAGGTTTGTATAAAGCTAATGCAATGAGGAGTTATAATACAGCAACCAAATATGCCTTTATTACATAGCCCAGCCCACATCCATCTGTCATTTTAGGAAGCTTGTGTTGTTATATGTCATGTTATGTACTTAGTAGCTTAGCTAATGGATCCATATCAGTGAAAAGAAAACTAACGGACCAAATGAGGTTTAGATATGAAGCACTGCTAAAATAACAAGTTCATTGAGAGTCGGCATTTGAGATTGACAAAAGTTGAGCATAAATTAAATTTGAAACTTGAGAGTTTATCTCAAGTAGAAAGCTTGAAATTTAATATTAAATTAAAGATTATAAAGACCACGCAAACAAAATTCTAATGCCAATACTAATTTTAACATAATTTCAAAGCTTGACGTTGACGCAATTCTCCGTATATGTAAAAGATTTGTAAGCAGAAGACAAAAAAACATAAACACAAATTCATTTGTTGGCAAAACACCAAATGTAAACACTGCAATTATGGTCACTACCATACATATTATACTTAGAATCACGGCAAGGGATTGATCTTCCTCTTCTTTTAAAAACATCTCTTGCAAATTCATATCTACCTAGATAATATTTTGAATTTGGTTATTGAAAATCGATCACAACCCACCCTTATTCATTTCCCTAAATGGCCAAAAGAAATCTGAAAACCCTAAAAGCCATCAGCCGCTACAGTTTGTTACCACTAACAGCCCATCAGCCCCCAGCATTCATCGTCACCCACCAACACTCAGCCGCGCCAGTCGGTAATTTAATGCTATTATGATTCTGTACGAAATGAGAGTAAAAATTAGGTATTGCATGAATGAATTTTAGAAGATGAATTCTGAGTTGAATTTCGGTGTGTGGATTTTAGATTGTTGCATCGAGATTGCTTTCTGGTATTATCTTGTAAATCATTGCGCTGTTCTATTGTAGTTTTGAAAATGAGATGGTCCCAGCAGGTTTAATGTCCATTTTCTCACTTATCATGATGGTCAATTTTTAAATGGCAAAGGCAAAAGAATTGGAATAGATATATAGAAAAAAAAAAAAAAAATCAAAGGACTAGAGGTCATGCAGAGAAAACAAAACCAACAGAATGAAAAGACGCAGGGAAAGCAAAAGACAAAAAGCATATACAGCCACGTGAAAGAAAAGAAACGAGAGACGTGCACAGAGAATTTTGTCTCATTTTGTCCTTACGTGGAATTACTGAAAAACATAAATGGGTTTCACGTTTTATTTGCACCACACTTTTACAATCAGTGTTTAATTTTTTAAACCGTTCAACCTGTAATTTATTTAACTGAAACTATATATGACAACGATTATCCCTTTTCCAATAATGGTAATATTTTTTTCTTTTAACTCACTCACTGCTACTTTTATAAGAATGTTTTAACATGTTTAAAAAAAAAAAAGATAAAATAGCAATAGAAAGATGATGGCAATGCAAAAATCTTGATTGGAATTGGTCAAGGATTGGTACAAGCCAGTTGTTTAATCCCCATCCTCTTCATCTCCTTCTCCACCAGTTGTCTTCTTTACAGCGGCCTTTAGGTTCTTTCGCTTCAATCTTTCACTTCATTATGTTATGCTGGATTAACATAGAGAAGCAAGTATAGTTATAAAATATGTGATGATTCATAACTCATTTGCAATGAGCTGCAGGGTTTCCTTTCTTCTTCATCTCTTCAAGGTTATTCTAAAATAAGAAACAAACAATTTAATTAAGTTAAAAAAAAAAATCGAGGGTTCATAATTTGAGATGAGGAATTTCTAAAGAAATGAATGATAATAAGGATAAATTGGGGATTATATTGGTATGTTGAGAGCGAAAAATTATTTTAAACTTATTAATGCATTTGCTGAGAAATAGGGGCTAATTAATGAGATAAATTAAGAGAGTTACATATCACCATTGGTTTACTTATCTCTATCAATAAATCATGATTAGGATTTAATACTGAACTAAAATTTTGTTTGAGCACCTAATCAATAGTGAGGATTCATTATTTTATTTATTATTTAATTTTTCTTTCTTAACAATCACTAATTTATTCAGTACTCGACAAAAACTTAAAATTCTGGTCCATCAGCATTAAATTTATAAATCACATCACCAATCACTGATTGGAAATTAATATATAAATATTAAGAAAAACTCCACAATGGCACTATATATTAAACGGATACGCAACTCCTATGAACCGTGCACACACTCACTGACTTTTAGTGAGAAATAATTAAGAGATTAGCGTAAGCAACAACAATGGTGGTAAAGGTGTACGGTCCAGCTTATGCTTCTCCAAAACGAGTGATTGTATGCTTGATTGAGAAGCAAATTGAATTTGAAACTGTTCCTGTTGATCTTGTCAAAGGAGAGAATAAAAATCCTGAGTACCTCAAATTACAGGTTCATATATAAATTCAATTAATTAAGCATCATTTTTTTTATATATATATAAAAATTATTTAACTTCTATATTGAAGATCGTGTGTCTTGATTTGCTTTGATTAATTAATTAATTAACTCTTTTGCTTTCAATTTTGACAAAATAATATGTGCAGCCTTTTGGATCCCTTCCAGTTATTCAAGATGGAGATTTTACTCTATACGGTACACCTTTCGTTTTCACATATACTGAAATGTGAAATTTGAGTAAGAGCAGAATAACTTTTAGGTTTGAGTTAATTGACCAGATAGTTGGGTCTTGGTATATCTGTTTTCTTTGCAATTCATTTAGTTATTTTTTAGTTCTTATTTACTGCATATCAATTTTATTGATGTTTAAATTATATCAGAAAAATTAATTATTGAAAAAGTTAGATGGATCAACTATGAAAATAATTGCACAAATATCTTGGAAAAACTCTAGAGACTTGAAGGAGATGTATTCTTTTAATTAACTAATTACGAACTTAAACATGGCACAGGTAACTTTCAACTTCAGAAGTTTTATATTGTAGTTATAAGTTTAACGTTTCAGGTATTGATTCATTTGCAGAATCGCGAGCTATCATAAGGTATTATGCCGAGAAGTACAAGTCTCAAGGAACAACCGATCTTCTGGGAAGAACAGTTGAAGAAAGAGGCCTGGTGGAACAATGGCTGGAAGTAGAGGCACACAACTTTCACCCACCAATTTACCAGATGACCACGCAAATTTTATTTTTCGCGAAGAGGGGACTTCCTGCCGATGAGAATTTGATAAAGGAGAGCGAGGAAAAGCTTGGAAAAGTTCTCGACGTTTACGAGGAGAGGCTGTCGAAGAGCAAGTATTTGGCCGGGGATTTCTTCAGCCTGGCTGATCTGAGCCACCTTCCATTTACTCAATACTTGGTTGGGCCGATGGAGAAGGAGTATATGATTAGAGACAGGAAGCATGTGAGTGCCTGGTGGGATGATATTAGCAACAGGCTATCCTGGAAGAAAGTCCTTGAGCTTTATTAGCTACTTAATTTGTGTTGAATAAGTCTCTGCTTTTGGCTGAGTTTTTTAATCTTGGGGCTTGTGTTTTACTCTACTGCTACTTGGTTTGTTTCTGTGTTTTGCGGATGTGTTTCTTCAGTGTCTTCGTTTTAATAAACAAATGGTTGGAGTGCGGCGAATTCTTGTTGTCGCCATTGTAGAATGTTATCTCAGTGCGCCCAATTTTTTTACTGAAATTTTTACCACAATTCGTGTTGAAATTGCTTACTTAAAAGGGATGACATTCCTTATGAATTGAAGATAGAAACTCCTAGATGGACCAAAAAGAATAAGAGCCTCAAAATGAGTTATAAAATTTAAGAAATTGTTTAAAGATTTTGCATGTGAAGTTCAGATTCAAACTTGAGACTTTACTTCTAATACCATTTTAGAAAAATTGTTTAGCTCAAAAGTTCAAGCCAATAGATAAAAGTCCAATAATAATTTAAGACAAATCTTAATACAGAGGTTGAATTAGGTAATACATCGTAATTTGAAAACAATTATAGCTGAATTATTAGAATTAGGTAATACATAGTGCTTTGAAACATTTATAGCTGTCACGTTACAATTTTTTTTTTTTTTTTGATGATAGGTTTGAGACGATAAGCAATTTGTCATTATGCTCATGTCATATATATTATATATACAAGTAAACTTGAAGAAATAATTTTGAGGGTTAATTTCTTGTTGCTTTTGAAACTTTTCATAATATTATTAATAGGCTACAGTAATTTTTTGATTCACTATGAGCTACGGAAGTTTTTAAATTCTAGCAATGGACCATAATCAACTCTATTTAAAAAAGAAAAAGGGTGTGATGCTATTTAAATCTACTAGATTAACTAGTCACTTATCTATTTGTTAAATTATAAATAATGTTGGAGTCATAAATTTTATTCTACAAACTATTTTATATAAATCAATGCCACATATAATTATATTGGTTGCATAAAAACACTGCATATATTACATTATTTACTTTCATAATTTTGAGTTTTATTCACATGTTATAGTGTTATGTCAGATTACATTCTACGAAGAGTAAGAGTTTTTAGTATTAAAAACTAATAAACCAAAAAAAAATAAAAAAAAATTGGGGGCACGAGGGGGCATGACTAGGGGCGGAGACAGCATAGTGATTCACTGGGGGCTTATTCAACAGTAACATAAATTTTTTTTAAAAGTAATAAAAATATAAATTTAAAAGATTGATACATTGTACTATACATTGATACATTGTATTATAACTTCATTATCAATGTGTATTAAATAAAATTTTTTCTATGTAAACAACCAAAATAAGTAAATGTTTAGGAATTTTTTATGGGCGTTGGATTAGTAGTGGAATTGGAAAAGTAAGATTAATAAAAAAAATTATTAATGAATTTGTGGGCCGTTTAAAAATTAAATTAATATTAATATTTATGAGTTTGATTTTAGTTTGCAAAGTCCATCTTTTTTTATTTGAATTTAAAAAATTAGAATGTGAGAATTTAAGTATAATTATGTATTGTAGGCTTGACTATAAATTAGTGGGGGCTTTAGAAAAAATTATTGAGAATTTTATGAAAACTAAATTAATTATTAAAATTTTTTTTTTCCAGTGGGGGCTTAAGTCCCCACTGGTCCTAAGGTGAATCCGCCCCTGGGCATGATAAAAGATCTTGAATACTCTTGGTGGGGAAGGGCAAGCATTAATCCAAGCTTATGACACCATATGGAAGGGCCATCCAAGCACTTGCCTTCTAATTGCTGCACCGCTGCCAATTTTTGTGTTCTTTTGTTCATGTCTCTGGTAAGAATCAGAGTCAAATTCAGCTAATGATAAGAAGTGCTTGAAGGCTTTTTCAGATGTTGCTTTGACCATTGCGGCCTATCTCTTGATCATTATAATTACATTATGGGCGCGAATCATTACATTCATGATCTGCTGCCGCTTTTACTTTACTCATCTCTTAGAATTACATTCAATCAAAGACCAGAGGGAGGATGCATACAGGTTATCACTAACATTTTCCACTGAGACAATGACATATACTAAATCTTTTGCCGTAAAAAATCCTAGAGCATTGGCTGGTGATGAAAGTCAAGTGAAGGCCTTTGCTGACAAAAAATTAAAGGATGAAGAGGATATGAATCGATGCGTACTCTAAAAAACTTTTGGCAGCTGCTCATTGCCTTGTCATGTGGAATGGGCTCTGGGCTTGCTCCTGTAAAATATAATATCAATCGAGCAGAATTACATACTGAATCACGAAACAACTTAGAATGGAAGCACAAGAGACACGTGGCAGCCTGTGGAAATGAACTCAAACTCGTCAGAACAACTTGTCGTTTTTAAGTTGTGAAGATGAGTGACATGTCATTTCAGTTGAACAAGATTCTAGAGCCGACAACTTGAGACAACTTGATAATGTCGTACAAAACCATTAAACCTCACGTGATTAACGCACTCCTGCTATAAGCTTAAACGACATAGCTAGCAGTCGTTTAAGGAAGGCTTTAAAGTGGTGCGTGAGGAGCTCGTGATCAAGTTGGTTAAGGCTGTTGAATTTATAGGGAAATTTCTGGATCTATTATGCCTGCATAACAGATATATATACAAGCTGGTTTTGGTTGTTTTCTCCAGTGTATGTAGGCACCCTCAAAGGTGTTGAACCACTTAAGTTCTTGTGTGTTCTTGATTTGTTTGAGCTGTGTTCTTTGATCTGTGAGTTGTTTCGATAAGCTAAGGTTTAATTCTTGAGTCTTTGAGTCTGAGTTAGATCTTGGGGTGTGATTAATCCAGTGATTAAAGGGTTAATTTCACAACAATTGGTATCAAAGCCTTAACTCTGATTTCAAGGTTCAAGAATGGGCTCAAAAGTGGATCTTGAGAAGTTTTCGGGGCAAAATGATTTTAACATGTGGAAGATCAAGATGGAGGCTTTGCTGATTGCTCAAGGCCTGGGAGAAGCCATAGATCCAGTCTCTAAGCTTGAAGGAAGTGAGGCTTCATCATCTAAGACCCCAGAACAAGTAGCATAGATAGACAAGAAAGCTAGAAGCACAATCATTCTGAGTCTTGGTGACTCTGTAATTCGAGAAGTGGCTAAAGAAAAGACTGTTGCTGGTTTATGGGCCAAGTTGGAGAATCTGTATATGACAAAGTCTTTGGCAAATAGACTTTACATAAAAAAGAAGATGTTCTCACTGAAGATGATTAAAGGGGCATCATCAAATGAGCATATAGACGAGTTCAATAAGGTTTGTGATGAATTGGAGACTATTGATGAAGGACTGAGTGATGAGAGCAAAACTTTGCTACTAATTAGTTATTTACCAAAGTCATACGAGCACTTTGTGGATGCATTGCTGTATGGGAGGCAAACACTCTCCCCGGAAGAGGTCAAATCTGCTCTTGGCACCAAGAAACTGAAAGATAAGCAAGATAATCCAGAAAGTGAATCAAGTGAGGGACTGATGGCTAAAGGCAGACCTGAGAAGAGAGAAAGCAAGGGAAAGAAACAAGGCAGATCAAAGTCTAAATAGAGAAATTTGAAGTGTTTCCATTGCCATAAAGAATGGCATTTTAAAAGAGATTGCCCTGCTGTTGGAGAGGCAAATATAACTGACAATAGAGGGAACAAATCAATGTTGTGGCATTTGAGGATGGGGCATATAAGTGAAAGAGGTTTGAGAGAGCTACAAAACCAAGAAGTGTTTGGGAAAGATCAGATGGAAGCTTTGGGGTTCTGTGAAGACTGTATATTAGGAAAGTCTTCCAAGCTAAGGTTTGAGACTGCAGCTCATACCACCAAAGAGAAACTTGGATACATACACTCTGATTTGTGGGGGCCTGCACAAGTGAATTCACTAGGTAGGTGTAGATACTTTTGGACTTTTATAGATGATTTTTCAAGGATGATTTGGGTCTTTGCACTTAAAAGTAAAGATGAGGTTCTGGAAAAATTCAAAAAGTGGAAGATTTTTATTGAAAACTAAACTGGTTTGAAGGTGAAAACTCTGAGGACAGATAATGGCTTGGAGTACTATAATAAGCTGTTTGAAGAATTCTGTGAGAAGAATGGTATTCAGAGGCACAAAACTATCACCTATACTCCTCAACAAAATGGTCTTGCTGAGAAGATGAATAGAACTTTGGTGGAGAAGGTAAGGTGCATGCTGATCTATTCTAAGCTTCCAAAAACCCTTTGGGAAGAAGCCTTAAATACAGCATGCTACCTAGTCAACATGAGCCCATCAACTGCTATAGGTTGTAAAACACCAATGGAACTATGGTAAGGGAGAATGGTTGATTATACAAAACTCAGAATCTTTGGCTGCACAGTATATGCTTATGTAAAGCAGGGTAAGCTAGAACCAAGAGCATTAAAATACAGGTTTTTGGGGGTATCCAAAGGGTGTCAAAGGCTATAGATTGTGGTGTGTTGACTCAAAGCCACCACAGTGCATCATAAGCAGAGATGTAATTTTCCATGAAGATGAGTTTTTGAATAGACCAAGGAGCCCTATTAACAACACTGAATCAGGTGCTGAAACTAATAAAGTGAAGTTTCAGGTGGAGCCTCATAACTTGAAAGAACTTGAGCCTGAAATTGAAGGTGCTAAAATAGAACCTGAAGCTGGTGTTGAACATGAATCAGCAGAAAGTGAAGAGGACGTCTATCAGCTGGCAAGAGACAGAAAGAGAAGGACAATAAGACCACCTAAAAGATATGCAGTGGCTGATTTGATTGCATATGTTTTGACTGCTGCTCAAGAGCTGAATGATGATGAACCTAGAACTTATCAGGAAGCTATCACAGGTAAAAACAAGCTGGAATGGAAGAGGGCAATGGATGAAGAGATGGCATCCCTGATGAAAAACAAGACCTGGGAATTGATTGAAAAACCAGCTAAGAGGAAGACAGTAAGCTGTAAATGGATCTTCAAGATTAAAGATGAGATACCTGGTGCTGAACTTAGAAGATTTAAGGCCAGATTGGTGGCAAGGGGCTTCACACAAAAGGAGGGAATTGACTTCACTAAAGTATTTTCCCCTGTAGTGAGACATGCTTCCATCAGAATTATTCTTGCACTTGTGGCTGTTCAGGATATGCATCTTGAGCAGATGGATGTAAAAACAACCTTCCTGCATGGTGAATTACAAGAGGAAATTGTAATACAACAGCCTAAAGGGTATGTGACATCTGGTAAAGAAGATTGTGTCTGCTTACTTAAAAAGTCTCTATATGGGTTAAAACAATCACCTAGGCAATGGTATCTGAAGTTTGACAACTTCATGATAACACATGCCTTCAACATGTGCAACTATGATTGCTGTGTGTACTTCAAAGAGACAAGTGGAGGGGGAATGATATATCTTCTGCTGTATGTAGATGACATGCTGATCGCATGCCATGACAAGGAAGAGATCAATCATTTAAAGAAACTTTTAAGCAGGGAATTTGAAATGAAGTAACTTGAAGAAGCTAAGAGAATTATGGGGATGGATATCATCAGGAACATGAGCAAGAAATTTTTGTTCTTAACTCAACAAAGCTACATTAAGAAGGTTCTGGTGAGGTTTGGAATGAATGATGCTAAGCAAGTTCAGACACCATTGGCAAGCCACTTCAAGTTGTCTGCTGCCCAGTGTCCTCAAACTGAGGTAGAACAATAAAAAATGGCCTGTATACCCTACTCAAGTGCAGTAGGTAGCCTCATGTATGCCATGGTACTCACCAGACCTGATATCTCATATGCTGTGAGTTTGGTGAGCAGGTTTATGGCAAATCCAGGATATGAACACTGGAGAGCTGTTCAGTGGATTATGAGGTATCTGAAGGGAACTCTGGAGGTTGGTTTGGTCTATGGTGGAGAAGGTAAGAATGGACACACATTAATTGGTTATGTAGATGCTGACTTTGCTGGTGATCTTGATAAAAGAAGGTCACAAATAAGGTATTTGTTTACTCTAGGAGGCTGCATAGTTAGCTGGAAAGCAACATTACATAATGTAATGGCTTTGTCCACTACAGAGGCTGAGTATACTGCAGCAGCTGAAGCTTTCAAAGAAGCAATTTGGCTGAAAGGCATGACATCTAAGTTGGGAGCTAAGCGAGAATCTGTAACGGTATACAGTGACAGTCAGAGTGCCATACATCTTAACAAGAATCAATCTCATTACGAGAAAACAAAACATATAGATGTTAAATTGCATTTTGTGAGACTTGAGGTGTCAAGGGGAGCTATAAAGTTGCTGAAGATTCATACTGAAGAAAATCCAGCTGACATGTTAACCAAGGTTGTGCCTAGTGCCAAGTTCATCCTTTGCATGAACTTAGCAGGTATCTGTAGGTTTTAAGAAGCTGCAGATGGGGAGAAGACAATGTGAAAAGAGGGAGCTATGAGTGTTGAGTTCAAGGTGGAGATTGTTGAAATGAACTCAAACTCGTCAGAACAACTTGTCGTTTTTAAGTTGTGAAGATGAGTGACATGTCATTTCAGTTGAACAAGATTCCAGAACTGACAACTTGATAATGTCATACAAAACCATTAAACCTCACGTGATTAACACACTCCTGCTATAAGCTTAAACGACATAGCTAGCAGTCGTTTAGGGAAGGCTTTAAAGTGGTGCGTGAGGAGCTCGTGATCAAGTTGGTTAAGGCTGTTGAATTTGGAGGGAAATTTCTGGATCTGTTATGCCTGTATAACAGATATATATACAAGCTGGTTCTGGTGTAATCTTGTGATATCGAGGTGAGATTGATAAGGCAGCCATAGTGAGAGTTAAGCTTTGTGAGTGTTCTCTGTATTGCGAGTTATCAACTTTGTAACTTTGAAGCTTAATAAAGTTGCTCCCTGTGTTGTTTTCTCTAGTGGATGTAGGCACTCTCAAAGGTGTTGAACTACTTAAGTTCTTGTGTGTCCTTGATTTGTTTGAGCTGTGTTCTTTGATCTGTGAGTTGTTTCGATAAGCTAAGGTTTAATTCTTGAGTCTTTGAGTTTGAGTTAGACCTTAGGATGTGATTAATTCAGTGATTAAAGGGTTAATTTCACAACACAGCCAAACATGAACACAACACACCCAACTGAGAAACTAAACTGTATACGATTTTGAAGTATATGCACGGTGGGTAACTGGGTGGGACCACTCCAATTTCCTAACTGTTTTCCCCGAACCTCTTTAATTGTGACACATAAGTTTCTTTACACCAAGTGGGCCATCTATTTCAAAATTCTCCCTTAATTTTAAAGTTATTTTAACTTTCGCTTTTTTTTCTTGTTTTTTAGACGCGTGACGTGATGCAAACGGCTAGAAAATTTAGCACACATGAAACCAAGATGGTCATTTACAAATCAATATTCAATCCTGATAGGTACAATTTAAGAATCATTGGTGATAAAAAAGCAGCTTCTAATTTTCTTTAAATACATATGAAAAAAAGAAAAAATCAACAAAGTTGGATTTTCTAAAGGTGGGTTATGTTTAGTTTGGTATTTAGGTGGAGCAGCTTATCACTTTTTAGTTATAGCACTGAAATATTCGATAAATACTAATTATTGTAATTTAAAAATTAAGTTAATTTAATCCACAACTTGTATGATGAAATAATATTTTTAATATTTTTATCAAAATTATTATTAAAAATCATATTTACTACATACTATTTATTTATATTTTATAATTACAATTTTTTTCACAATAATTGTAGTTACAACACCTCAATACCAAACAACACCTTAATTACTTCAACTTGATGACTACAAAACAACATTAAATAAAGGGATTAAAATGTGTGATACTATGAACTTCAATTTGTTGCTGTCTCAGTCTAATCTTTTCTCCTGGTGACAATCATAGAAATCTGGAGACCTCTGCTGAATGCTTGATTGAAGAGCAGGCGTGTTTGGAACTCAGATGCGAATGGAAGCCACGAGAAAATGGCTATGGGCGCGAAGACTGGCAATCTCATTAGGTACTCGTGGTCTGCCTAGCTCCTTTGTTGAATCCCAAAATCCTATTGCCTTAAACAATGGCCTGCAAACTTGCCCAAACTTGTAAGGACAAACCAAAATGAAATATGATTTAGCAAGCACTGTTCATCAGTTATCTGTAGTCCCATCCTAATTGATTTCTTTAATTTAGCGAGTGTGATGAAAAATAACAATCATGTAGATTTTCCAGAAAATGTCTTGGTCCTGTCCTTTCTCCTGAGGAGAATCATAGAAATCCGGAGACCTCTGCTGAATGCTTGATTGAAGAGCAGGCGTGTTTGGAACTTGGATACAAACGGGAACCACGATAAAATGGCTATGGGTGCAAAGAGTAGCAATCCCATTATGTACTCATACGCTCTCGCCAGCTCCTTTACTGAATCCCAGAGCCCTATTGCCTTGAACAATGGCCTGCAAACTTGCCCAATCTGGAAACGACAAAGCAAAATGAAATATGATTTAGCAAGCAGTGTAGTTCATAGTTATATGTATTAAAGGACTGTAGTTAATTGGATAGTGTGTGATGAAAAATAACAATCATGCAGTTTTTCTAGAAAAGAAGAAAGATTTTAGGATTGTGAGAGTGAGTTTTTTAGGTATAAAAGTAAACACTAGGCAGCGAAGTTGGATAGTGAATAAAGTTAAGCAAAGAGGAGACAAAAAAAAGCATTTCATCAAGTACAATGCAGTAATTCACATGAGTAGGTTTTATTGCATGCACTTAGGATCGCAATATGATGATCAATTTGGAACATACTGAAAAAGGGAATACATTGAAAAAGTAACCCAGATTATAGATTTGGCTTATACTGTGTACTACCAAAAGTAGTTGAAGTTCAAACTTACCAGTAAAATGGCCCACCCAGTAGGCAGAAAAGCAAGCATGCAGGCAAATAAATCTGATATGGTGAGACTGCATACTACAAATAAGACGGTCATGACTGACATGAAGCCAAGGAAAACAAGTGCTTTAATCCTGAACATGAGCTGAAACTCGGCACCAGATCTTCGTCCGCCCATTGATACCATCTAACAAGAACAGAAAAAACAAAAACACAAGAACACTACTTAATAATATGCATACTTCCTCCACAATATGTGGGGTAAAGGTTCATCCCCTCAGTACAAGCGAATTTCGTTTCCATACCTTCAGAACTAGAAGGGTGGTTACTAGAACTAGCCAAGAGAGTCCATACACCTTAAAAAAAAAATTGGAGAATATGATAAATATAGCAAATATATGCCATAACAAAAGAATTTGCAGACCAATAAGCAAAATTTATTATCAGACAGTAATGAACTATACCACAGTATTCTTGCTACGATGAGCTATATCAAGGTGGTAGACAATTCCATACTGGTAAATGAAGAAGCGAAAAACAAGGATAATCTCAAGAATCCTTCCCCTTATATTTGAGAATTTGAGGTGTTCTTGTTCTTCATCCCACCATGATTCCCAACTTCTATAGGGCAGGGTGCCAATACCACCACGATTTCCCATCCACCTCTTCCAATCCGTCCAATCATCTACTGTTTTTTGCCAGTCAAAACCAGATGGATTGAACACAAAAGGAGCAAACAACCAGGAGCCAACCAGGAACCACATAGAGAGTGTGATAAACAAGTAAAATTTATTTGAACTGCGATACGAATGCCAATATACTTCATACAAGACCAATAGTATAACCAGCTCCAGTCCTTTCACAAAGTGACTTCGGGAGTACTGCCTGTAGTTCTCAGAAAACTTTGCATGATAAACAACAAATCCTCGACCAGTAGCTCGATATTTACAGCTTCCATGTAAGATTGTTTTGCCAAAATAATGCACTTTTGTTCCGAGCTGAAATGCGAAGAATACAGAAGCCAGCTGCAGCTGCATGATGATAAAATCACAGAGAGCACTGCAAAACCCTTTTTCGAGGCCAATTTCCATAACCATTGGAAGAACCAATAACAAACCAAGCTGAAAGACAGACTGTGTAGCCAAAGCCTCTTCGAGGGCCATGCTTTGATGCATGCCTGGATTCTCAAGAATCTCTCTTTCTAATCCACTCATAACCAAGTATAAACGTCCATACAAGAACACATACACAGTTAGCACAATTACCTGAAAAAGACAGCCTTGGATAAGTGACAATACATATATTGAATTGATTTAAATCATAAATTTTATATGAAAAGAAAAAAAATTGTTTCAAGAGACTATCATTGTACAATGTTGATTGGTGCAGAAACTCAACAAGTAATAGGTATCACGAAGGCGTGAACTATAAATCTATTGGAGCTCCTAAGAAACATTTAAACAATGAGACTAGTTTGGTTAACATACCATGCTACTAAGGTAGAATCCAACTGTTGTAAAGTAGAATGAAAGCATTCTAAAGAAGTCAAAACAGTGCCCGAGCCGGTAAACATCACGACTAAATGTCTGCTCTCCATTAACACCTGCAACCCTTGCCTCAGATAATGATAATTGATTCATACCCATGTCACGCCCCTTGCCTACTTGAATATATTCATGATGTGTTATGTATCCTCCACGGAGAGTTGAATTCATCCCTGAAGATTTCAACACAATTAGCCATCAGAATAGATTTCTAAGTTGATATATTCTGAAGAACTAAATATTACCTGCATATATATCCGCACCGTAGTTAATCACCCTTGAAGCCTTTCCAATGCCACCCCTTGTTATGTGGAAGATTCGGTCAAATATATCAGGATGACCATAGTAAAAACGTACCCTACAAAGTTAATATGAAACATTTAAAAGGACCTCCAATAGTAGAAAGACAGAAATAAGCTTTCCGCAAATTATTCTTCCCACGACTTTGCTTTTTTGCCTAACATCCATAAACTTTTAACTGATCTACAGTTGCAACATAGCTTATTTGTAAAAGAGAACCCCAAGAGGTTGGATGGAGCGGTACATTTGGATTCAGTCCAAAACCCCTTGGGGTCAGCTATCTGGGATGTTTACAGCCCACGAGTCTTTCCTTTTTCCCCTTGGATGCATAAGAACTTAATTTCAGGATTACGTTTCTATCCAATGCAGGTTGACCCCATTAACAAAGCTATCGAGCTTGTAGTGTCTGGCAGCATATTCCCAATTTAGAATTCAGTGAACACAAAAGGTCGAGAGATATTGGGATATATAGAAGAACAATGAAACAAATACCCAATGTAAGGCGGCCCCAATGGGCTTTGAACCCCTGATTTCTTGGTTGAATCCAAGGGTCTTTTACCAGTCAACTAAACCCGTTGGTGTTACCAGTAGCTGTAGTGTTTTGAGTGTTAATTTTGATTTGGCTTCACATTTTGCAGTGCTATTCATGTGTTTGGAACTAATGATGTGGGAAGCAGCCAACATCATAGAACTTTGTTAATGTGTACCTGGAAGATAATTAGGATGGAAACTTTTTCTGCTACTTGATGGTTTGGGATGGGAAAATCATATTTTAGGGTTTCCATAGGCTAAAGTGTTTTCCAGCATGTAGTTGGACATCAGGAAACTAGACCGAGGTTAGAAGACAAGTGGCTAAGTTAAACAACTGTGTAACTGGACAATGCAGATACATTTGTGTCTAACAATAGAATGGGACAACAGAGATAATAGTACAAGAGGTTTCAAACACAAACATGTGTTGGCACAACTATCAGATTAACTTACAAGCTCTGAATATAAACAAATTTTGGAGTATCATACATTCAAATACACTTCATACCAGTAAATGTTGATTCAAACCTACCACCCACCTTTTGTGGCCATACTGAGGTAAAAGGAAAAAAATGTTTGCACATAAAACACAAAGTCCCAGTTCCATAAGGATGAAGTCCAATGTAACGATTAAAAGGATTAAATGCAAGAACAATTAAGCAGTGATTTAAAATAGATTAAGGCTTACCTCAAAGGATTTACTAAAATTCGTTGGGAAATAGTGACAAAGCTAGTCTCTTGGTTGGATATGAACCATGCAAGTGATGACACACTGTATAACATAGACGGGAGAAAGTAGCATATATAAATACACTTGCTGATTGTGTAAACAACACTTTTTCCCAAATTCATCAAGATAAAATGGGTGTTGTTAGGCTGACCTTCCGGTAAAAATATGCTCCCTCAGACCCAATATTGTAGGTTCTCTCTGCCCAGAAGTAGACTTCAGGAATTCCTCCAATACATTTCTCATTTTGAAAGCCTCCTCAAAGTAATTGTCCTGGGAAAAGAGACAAGCACGGGAACACACATTGAACCACTTGTTACTATATCTTAAAAGAAGGCAGAAGGAGAACGAAAGTTACCTGATTCATGTCTATGGTCTGCAACGCTTCTCCACGAGTAAAGATAATGGCGTGGTTTTGATTCTCAGGTCTTCCTTCACCAATAACTGTTGGAGGTCCTGGAAGCTTGATCCGATATATTTCCTAGCAATACAGACAATAATCCAGGGATATTAAAAGCAATTTCTAACAAGAGATGGGAAAGAACTCCTCGCAAACAAGCATTGTCGTTGACATTTCTTTGTAGTTCTTTATCTGAATGACATAAAAAAGCCCATGATCTTGAACTATAGTTAGGCAGAAGGACATGCTCATTCAATGTGTTAGTGTATTTTTCAGTTACCATGCGCTCCACTCCATCCTCCTGCCAAGGCCGGAGTGCAAGGGGGGTTGCGATCCCTTGACCTTTTGCTTCCACTCCAAGAGGACAAACCAACTGTGTTGTCCCCTTGGGAACAGTGCATGCATGAGTATCACTAAAGTAGGTGGAAATTCAAAGCAAATGTCGTTAGGAAGTAGACTTAACTCAACTTTATGCTAAAGCTCAACCTTATGACAAAAAAACTCTTGCTCACAATTTGGGTTGGCTATCGGAACACTCTATTTGTACTGGTACGGAAAAGGGCGCTAACTGTATTTCCCCTCTGCATGCTCCACTCAATTTAACCTTGCTTATTGAGGATTCTCTCTTTTTTTCACTTCTCTTTTTTTTTTAAAAAAAAAAAAAAAATTCTCAATAACTGGATGATGAAAGGAGAATCTAGCAAACCAACATTTTGGTATGCTAACATTTTATAATGGACCAATTGCATTTCACATCATGAAGTTAAAATGCTATATCTTGGTGGAAATAGAGTAATTGTATTGACAATGCAACACCAAACTAAAGATATGATAAGATAGAAGAATAATTGGTGTAGAACCAATAGAGAGAAAAGAAAAGAGGAGAATAAACCGAGGAAATTGAGAGGGAAAACATCATCTTTATTCAGCAATCATAAGTCTGACTCACAACTGAATATAAGGCCACATAGAAATGGTCAGCAAACCCTAAAACTAATGTAACTCATCCAATAATATAGGTCACACATAAGACACAAGAGAGGCACCTACAAACAAAACTAACAACAATCTTAACAGAAGAAAGTTACCAACTAAAGTTTTTCCTAGTGTCCAACTACACATAAAGAATCAGGAACATGATTTTATACCTTGTTACTAATGAATAAATTACTTAACTAGATGGTTTTGAAAAATTAAGTCTCTTAAAAGTAAATGGACAATGCCAATGATTGAAGTTATAAGATTAATTTATACCTTGTTACTAATGAATAAATTACTTAACTAG
Source organism: Citrus x clementina (assembly GCF_000493195.1). Taxonomy (NCBI): domain Eukaryota; kingdom Viridiplantae; phylum Streptophyta; class Magnoliopsida; order Sapindales; family Rutaceae; genus Citrus; species Citrus x clementina. Next base: position 15,329,852 of record NW_006262274.1, read on the forward strand.
ATGGTTTTGAAAAATTAAGTCTCTTAAAAGTAAATGGACAATGCCAATGATTGAAGTTATAAGATTAAACAACTAACTGAAAGCATCCATCTTTTTCTCCTTTAATAAAGAAAGTTCATATTTTATACTAAATATTTCACAAAAGCAGTCCAAATCCCTTCTCCCTGCGATCAGAATAGGGTTCACTCTAAATGTCTTGCATCATTCAAACATATCTTACAAGTTGAACTAACTACTAACCACTGTAAGTACCTATCTAACATTAGCCATTTAGAAAATACGTCTTCAAGCATGTGAATTCTACATCAAACTACTGATTACTATTCATACCTCATCATACTTATCACCTCCCTTCAAAAGCACGGAGTAATGAAATTTCTGAGATTTTCCATTCACAATTTCCTCCCTTTCATCCAGGTAAGCAACACGCAGGGATGGATACCTGTACAGTGTTTACATAATTCAAAGATTGTAATTTGAAAACTAAATCACATGGAGATAGTGTAGTACATCAGACAACAAATTAAACTTACTTTATCATGAGATGTAGAATGTTCTTGTAACAACTTCGATCTCTCCAATCATCAGATTTTTTCTGAGCACCATAGATCTGACAAGAAGCAACATAGGTAAACTTCATATTGACCAGAGCTTGCGCAGAAGCCCTTTCATCTTCCTGACTTGATTCCATGATCCGATAGCCACCCAAAATTGCTGCATGAATAGTTTCTTAACAGTTTATTTAACATGCTATGGTATCAACTTTGAACAATACTGAAATAGAAATATGGAAGATGGCAATTTGGAATTGTAATTTATTCTCTGACAGAAAGCATAAACCATTGTCTCCTGCAGATTCCAGAAAGCATTGCAGTTCAAGAGCCTGCTTGTAGTACATCATCCCTCTCACTGGCAGAAACATATAGATATATTTAATGAAATAGCTATATAAATCATTCTACTACAAGATAAACTTCAAAGTTTTCATATGGACCTGTTCTAGAAAGTGTCTGCCCTCTGTAAGATGCCCAATGACAAGTAGCCTCCTCCTTGTCAGCATCAGAATAATTAAATTTAGGGTCATTTATGCGCTTTTGCAAATTCTTCCATTCATCTAATTCGCAGACAAACATAGCTGTTCAGTAAGTTTTTACCAATCAAAACAACAACAATGCATATTGCAGCAGTGGATCTAAAACTCACCAGGATATATTTTCTGTAGGTAAAACAAAGTTGATATTCCATCCTCATTTTCGTTATTAAGTTCATCAACAGAGTAAAGAACATCTTCTCTATAATATGGTGTCAAAACACTATATCATGGATCAAAAAAGAAACTATGTTAAAATAGAACATATACAGCTCTTAAACAAATTGGGAAAAAAAAGAAGAAAGAAAAGCGAGAGAGAGAGAGAGAGAGAGAGAACGAACATAAACATCCACATTTCTGACTCCTTGATGATAATTGAAAGAGAAAGAGGCAACACATTCATAAGAGATATGGACAATAGTGTTAAGCGACCAAAAGGGGAAGCAAATTGCTAATGCAACCGTGTGAAACACACGAACTTTCAACCCTTTACTGCCACTAGTGTTAAGCGACCAAAAGGGGAAGCAAATTGCTAATGCAACCGTGTGAAACACACGAACTTTCAACCCTTTACTGCCACTCTAATTACAGCACTGATGGTTCTCAAACAGATTGTTCAGTATAACAGCATCATAAAAATAAGGCAGTGTGTATGTTACATTAATTGTAACATAGGGGCTCCCTAAAAATAATACAGAGGATTTTCCTTTCTAGTGAGATAAGCTTCAATATTTCAGTAAATAAGTGTTTAACAATGACTGACCTAAAGGAGATCATGTCACGAACTTTTGGAGCACTTGGCATCTTCATAAATAAGGAATTTGCAAAGAAAGTTATACGACGGCGTGCATCCAAATTCGTTGGCACATTTACGGCAGATTCTTTGACAGTCAAGAGAAAATGGAGCCTAACCACCTATAGAAAATGAGGAATGTAATAAGAATACGAGAACCCAACATAATATTTTCAAGTGATAACTGAAACAAACAAATGACTAATAAGAGTACCTTTTCCCTCCAAGATTTATTCTCCATAATGGTGATATTTAGCTTTTCAAATATCTGCTCCTCTTTATCATTATTCTGAATTTGCGTGTGAAATCTTTCAAGGATTCTATGGGAAGAAGTGGAAACCCATATCATATACAATTCATCAAGGTTCATCAATCATATAAGTACAACTAGGTTTTACATCCAAAGTTTGAATTCATCAGCACTTGCACTTACTCAAAGCCGTTAACCATAATGTCCTGAAGGATGATTTTCATAATATCTTGGAGGAAATTAATTATCTGAGACTTGTATACGTCTACATCTTCATACTTAGATAGCTGTCACCCAACCCATCAACCAACTTGAGTACTCAGAACTGAAATTAAATCTACAAATTCATTGCTGAAGCACTCAGCAATAGGAGAAAAAAGGTAAAAAAGGAAAAGATAAAGGAAAAATATTACCAAGAGTTTTACAAACTTCTCCAACTTTTCACAGAGTGAAGGCATCCCAGCCATGCGAAATTCATTCAAGAACCTGTGTTGCTGAATGCTAATGTCTACGTTATAACAAATCTGCTTCACAACACTGCTCCATAACAGAAAAAAGGAAACAAACAATGAGATTTCCAATATCAGGAGCCTTCTGTTTATCCATGGAAATATTGGAAATAATTGGAAATTTACTCTTACTTCCTATCAGTTTCATCTTCCAGAAGACCATAAATTATTTCCCGGAGCGTCTCATAACATTCAATGACTGCTGAATGCATATAACCATCATTCTTTATCTTCCTAAATAAGTCAGTGTCCTCTTTCTCTTTAAAATCCTTTGCCATGTCTAATGCAATATGAATCTGTTATACATCCGACATAAGAAAGTAAGTTAGAAATTGAGCATAGCATAAATTAACATGAGAAACCACTCAAAAAGTTTACCTTGCTAGCAAGCAGAAAAGGTGGCCACTGGGTAACAGAGACATCATTTGAAGAATATGGCACCAGCAACAAGTCTCTATCCCTAAACAATTATAAATCAAAGAAAAAATTAAAAAATCATAAATGATGTCTCCGATATAAGACAAGCTTTTTAATCAAGGATGCAGTCCTAACTCATTGCTGATCAGATCCTCCTCCCGCATAGATTCTATGAATTTATTCCACACATGAGAAAAATTTGCAATATTCCTTCGTTCCGTAGACTCATCCTGCCACAGTTAATAATTTCTTTAGCCAAAGACACGAAAGATGAAAAGATCTAAATTGGTATGGGGACAATTTGATTAAAAATACTGAAACTCATACTGATGGAGGTTCTGTTAGAGATATGTACTTATGGGATTTCCATTATTTTCTTGGACTATCTTAGGGTTTTATCTTTTTCTTATTCATGCCTATGCCTATGAATAAGCTTGTGTAACTTTTAAATGTGAAGCTAAGGTCTAGCTCTAGTGGTAAGGAGCGGCTTTCCTAGGGCTTGGGGCCTGGGTTTGAGCTTCAATGTGTGTATGAGTTAATAATTATTTAAAAAAAAAATACACTGAATAATAAAGCATAATGCATTTACTTCCTACTACCTCCCAATTCTGATTTCTCATCCCTTTCTCTTTTCTCTCTTTCTTTCTTCAATTGTCCTACATCACATTCACTTATGATGTTGATGAAGAGTGGGAATCCATATTATACTAGGATTAGTTTCCTTATTAACTAAAGTTTAAAGACTTTAATTCCTTTCTAATTTAGAATTTTGTTTCCCTTTCAATTTAGGATTTTGTTTTACTTCATGAATTAGGATAATTACTACTACTATAAATAGCTCCCTCTTGTAGCCTTTAAAGCAGAGAATTTTGAGTTTAATAATATTTCAATTTTCAAATCTCTTTGTGAGTATTTGAACAATTAATTCTCGGTATTCTGCGGAATCAACGAGTCTTAATCCCTAAATTCACGGTATTCTTTTGAATCAATGTGAGTTTAGTTGTTCTTTTATTCCGGCATTCTCTAGAATCAACGGAATATTTTGAACTTTAAACTTCCGCTGCATCAGTTTGGTATCAGAGCCAAAACCTGGTATCACCAATCTAACTCCATCTACCACCAAACGTTCAAACCACCGGAAACTGAAGCCCTCCAAAATCGTCAGCTTTATCTACAATTTCCGGCCAAAACACCACTTTTTTCGGACAAACCACCACCACCATCATACTTACCAACCCAAAATCTTTCAGATCCACCCATCCTTACTCGATTTCCGACCATCGTCATCGGAAATCTAAAACTTTTGCTTAATTACAATTTCGGCCTAAAATTTTTATTTACTTTCAGTTTAGTCCCACTACCTTTTTAAACCCGAATTTGAAAAATGCCTCCAAGAAAAGCTCGTGATGCTCATACTGCAACTTACAATCAAGAAGATGTTTCTAAAGATGAAGCATTGGCTAGTATGACAGCCAGAATTGATATGTTAGCTGCACAAATGGCACGAATGGCAGAGTTACTTGACGAACGCCATCGTACTCCAGAACGTGAAGACAAATCAAGTGGAAGCTTTGCTAACCCATTCTCTAGGCGTCGACCTAGAACTGAGTTTACTGATGACAGAAGATGGGAATCTGGGTTGAGAATTGATATTCCCGAATTTCAAGGAAGTGGTCGACCTGAAGAATTATTGGATTGGATTAACGCTATTGAGGAAGTTTTCGAATACAAAGAAGTTCCTGAAAATAAACTAGTTTCGCTTGCCGCAACTCGATTTCGTGGAAGAGCAGCAGCTTGGTGGCAACAAACTAAGCTCACAAGGATTAGGCAAGGCAAAAAGAAGATTGATTCTTGGGAAAAGTTCAAGAAGCACTTGCGTGGAGCATTCTTGCCTTATAATTACGCCAAACTGTTATACCAACAGCTACAGAATTTAAGGCAAGGTAATCGATCAGTGGATGATTACACTACAGAATTCCATTGGTTGGTGGCACGCAATGACTTGACAGAGACAGAAGAACAACAGGTTTCCCGCTACATTGGAGGCCTACGATTTCAATTTCAAGACCAATTAAATTTACTTGACCCATACTCTGTTTCAGAGGCACACCAACAAGCCTTGCAGTTGGAGAAGCAATTTAGTCGACGTACTAATGACTCAAGTTTTCGGGGTGCTCGAAGTGTTGTTCGTGATAATTCAAACCCAACTTCCCAATTTCGTAATTTCACTCCTCCAAATCCTCCAAATAAAACTAGTAAACCTAGTGAAATCGGTCAAAGCAGCAAAACTCAATCCTCGGGTTCGGGATTACGCTGTTTTAATTGCGGAGAAAATGAGCACCGAATGACAGAATGTAAAAAGGGAGGAAAGTATGGTAAAGGCTTATTCGTAGGCACAGAGGAAAGCGAAGACTATCAGGAGGAAGACACTGAAGAGTTCACTGTAGAGCCAACTTTTGATAGTAGTGATATCGCTCAATCTGCTGAAGAACATGGTGATAAAATTGTGGCAGACAAAAAACGTCAAGCTTTGGAATTTCAAGTGGGAGATCTTGTTTGGCCTGTCCTAACTAAAGATAGATTCTCAACTGGTGAGTACAACAAGCTTTCTGCTAGGAAAATCGGCCCTTTGGAGATTATAGAGAAGATAAATCCTAATGCCTACAGGTTAAAGCTTCCTAGTCATATCCGCACCGCCGATGTATTTAATGTCAAGCATCTTATTCCTTATAGAGGTGATCATGATGAAGATGTGGTTGTTGACACTCCGAATTCGAGGGCGAATTCTCTCCACCCTGGGGGGAATGATGAAGAGTAGGAATCCATATTATACTAGGATTAGTATCCTTATTAACTAAAGTTTAAAGACTTTTTAATTCCTTTCTAATTTAGAATTTTTTTTCCCTTTCAATTTAGGATTTTGTTTTACTTCATGAATTAAGATAATTACTACTACTATAAATAGCTCCCTCTTGTAGCCTTTAAAGCAGAGAATTTTGAGTTTAATAATATTTCAATTTTCAAATCTCTTTGTGAGTATTTGAACAGTTAATTCTCGATATTCTGCGGAATCAACGAGTCTTAATCCCTAAATTTACGGTATTTTTTTGAATCAACGTGAGTTTAGTTGTTCTTTTATTCCGGCATTCTCTAGAATCAACGGAATATTTTGAACTTTAAAATTCCGCTGCATCAGATGTGAAGGGTGGATAGGATTGTAAATAGTACAATCCTCTTTTGGAAGCATCATGCCAGTATTATTTGGTGGGATTTCTAACCTCATCACTATGAGATCAAGAACAAGGGGAGGGCGAGGTGGATTCCAATGACTTCCATTTGCCAGCATTAGAGTCTCTAGCAAGCGTCAGTCACTTTCCATCAACCACTAAAGGTCATCAGCCAATAAAGTTCTTTTTTTTTTTTCCCCCTCTTTTATCTAGATTTTCACTTTTCCTGTTTCCTTGTTATTCCTATCATCATTTTTTTTTCTACTTTTTCTCCCACAATTAGATGTTATGTCCAGTATTATTTCCACCCAGCACTAAACACAGAACTGGAATATTAACCTTATCTGGTCAACAAATCTCATGCTATGCTATTCTGCAAGCAAAATGCAGCCTAGAGGGGAATAATTGCCAGCATTTATGTTTGGAAGAAAATGTAGCTGCATATGGAAATTATTTGAAGTTCCAGACAATGATGCAAATATTAATATGTCAGCAAGAATTAGCAGTACCATGTATCTTCGCTTTGTATCTACATCTGACGATGGCACAAGACACCGACAAAAAGCTGTTGGCACAGATTCAAATCTAGAACGCAACATCCCAAGCGTTTGTATCTAAGAAATGAAAATGGGTTCATACAACAATTATTAATATGAAAAAATGGAAATCATGATTATCTAACTGATGTAAGTGTTACTATAAACAAGTAGTTTGATGGATAACATCTTCCATATAAATCAATTATAGGATTTCCAGATCAATATATCTCACTGAACAATTGATCTTTTATTAACATGATTCCCCATAGTATGAGAACAACTGGCCACTAACCTCACCCACATGGCTTAATGCCCCATTTATCCCACCAAAAAGAGTAGAAAATATGGAATACCATATTTGAGTATCCATAAAATACACCTACATGCCGATAAAACAAGTCAAAATGAAAAACGTTAAAGGTTAAAACTGTAATATGCAAAACACAACATGAAGGCATAAAATTTGTTGTTCCCAAATATTCGTTTACAGCCCACTTACCAGGACAATTGGAGCCCATATTGCTATAACAACTCCAATATTATGGGTTACTACAGCAATTTGAGATGAAAACATTCTTCAGCCACATATAGAAGGTAAAATTATAACAGTTTAACCAAAAATAAAAGAAGAATAATTACCATTGGGAAAGAATTCATGCCACTCATAGTTATCGACATGCAACTTCATAATCAACTTCGAAGATCTGATTAGTGGCAATATCTATGAAGAAAATATGTAAATTATTGCTTTAGATTGACATGAGTTTGAGATGGTATTTTTAAATTTATGCACCACAGAATCAATTCACATGTTCTTCCCAATCAAAAGATATAGCTGCAGCACAAATAAAGCATAAAAGCATATAGCTATTGATAGGAATTAAAGGAAGTTTAACAGTTTGTATTTAATTCTTTATAAATATAACAACTTATATTGCATATATTCCATTCTTTTACACTTGATTGGCCTAAGATTGCATCGTTTCACAAACTCCAGTTGTTTTATAAAGCTGTGGTGGAAGCAAATACTACAGACCAGATCCTTGTTTACCAGTGCTCAATATCATGCTGCAAGTATAGAGAAATAGACCCAAATGTGGAATGCACTTAAAAGCATTTCAAGAAACCACTATGATTTGTAGCCAATGACAAACTGAGGAAAAAACAAGCCACCACAACGATATACGATGGCTTTGTGCCGATGTATATAGATGAAGATGGCACAAAGTTACCTACGAAGGATAAAAACAAAAAGTGAGGTTGCGGCAGGGCCCTCAAAGACTCTGCAAACAGACAGAATTCTCTCCCTTTACATAAGCATGAAACTTTATGTAAAAAGACATCGGATCAAACAAAATAAATTTGGATTGGGCTCCTTTCATGGTCAAGAGGGAAGTTAAATGACTAGTGATGGATCAAGGTGAAAGGTTAGAATTTAAGATGACACCATCCGTCATAAATCACTATGCCCGCTGAATAGAAGCATTAAACTAAAAGCCCATACAAAATGAGCACCTAGGAAAAAAAGGCCATATGCAGATAATGAGGAACCATAAGACTGAATTACGTGGGATGCCTGTGCCCGACCATGCCAGATGAAAATCATTATCATATAGATATTAATTATCATGGAGGTTAGGAGAGTCCAAAATGTTCAACCCAATTTTCTTGAGACAACTGGCAACAATACATATAGATACTAATTTAAATGAATTTTAAGATACATAAGCTTATCTGCACATGCAGACAAAAGTATTTACATGCATCAACTTCATGAATGATTTTAGGCATCTAACAGATGTGCTTGCACTTAATTCAGCACTAAATTTGAACTGTAGAGGTATTAATTCAATTAACATATATAAGAACAAATCACCTCCACGTAATAGCTGAATGGTAGCTTGCAGATTAGCAACAGGATCCAAAACAATGTATATCTGGGCACACAAAATTTATCTGTTAATGGAGAAGAGGCACATCCAAATCATAGCACTAGACTTTAAATCCCCCAAACTCCCAAACCCCAATAAGATAAAGGCAAAAAAGAAATGAAAACCAAAAGCATCCTCTTATCTTACTTCAGAAGTTGGAACATGCCTTCATGCAAGTCTCTTCCAACATACAGTTTCGGCTGCAGGATAATAAAATATACAAAAAGAACACTTATACAGTTTACTAAAAAAATTCAAAAGGCAAGAAAGAGAAATAAGAACAAGAACATCGGTGAAATGTAACCATTCTAGATATTCTTACCTGACCCCACCACATAAAAAGTCTGACGATAAGTGAGTTTGACTGCTCCATAATTCTCGACAATTGCGGAAGAAAAAATAGAAAAGCAGCCAATATATTGGGCACCAAATAAATTGCAACAGCAAAATTATATAAAGATCCCTGGCTTTGCCAAATTGGCAGAATCACTGCCCACACAGCAGCGACTGCAAATTTCAGAAGGTATCTTAGTATTTGGGTACATTTCAAGCTCCTCCAAGCATTGAAGCTGAGGACTATATCCAATGCAGCTGCAGGAAAACGAGTAGGAAAGTAAGAAACGATTGACTAAATTTGTATCAATCATCAACATGCTGTTGATGACAGGATGAACCTGCAGGACTATAACTGCAGCACTGTAACATAATCAAGCTTCAAAATTGCTAAATACAGAGATATAATACAGCTAAGTTTCATTCTGTGTATGATTACAAGTAGGCAACAAGGACTAATTATTGAGATGGAGAAACAAATTCCAACTTTTAATCTCATATCAACAATACCTTGCAGTAAATTAAGAAAAGCTTGAGTAATGAAAATGGTCAATACACTTCTGAAAACATCCTCATCAAAAACTGCAGCCGGTGATCCATCAGAAGTCCACGCAACAATTACCATAGCCTAAAAGCCATAAATTCAGAAACACAATTGATTTTTCCAAAAATGGCATAATAAAGTATCACATTCTCACACAGCTATGCCACCTGGAAAGCCATTATAAAGAATATCCACATTCGGTCAAAACTCCTATAGAGGTGCCAAAATGTGCGAGCTTCAACAAAATTAGTCTTGGGCTTTCTCGTTTCAGCAGGTACTTGGTTAGGCCTCTGCAAACAAACATATGAACCTTAAATACTAAAAAAATTAATAATAAATAGAGAAACATAATACCGGTACAAGGACTTCATTGCACTAATCTAGGTGACAAATACATCAAATCATTTGGGAGAAAGAGAAGCAGAAAATGTTAATCTTCTATCATTTTGATTCTGTATATCTACCAGATATAATGATGCTCAATTTGATGGTTCGAATCTCAAAATCTGAATTGCCTTACCAGTGATAAAAGTATTTTTCTTCCCGTCTAAATTAAAATGAGTCATATCCAACAGCTAAACTTCAGCAGTCTATCACTTGCCAGTTTTGAGAATAATATTGCAACGTTACCCATTAATTTCAGTATAAACAAAATCAAATGATCTTCTGATAATTGTAATCCTTTTTCTTGATAGTGGCTTCCTTATTCTCACCCCTTTTTGTTACAATTTAAAATAATTCTGGAGAGAAAGGAAGATTTGTAATGCAGGTTGAAATATTCTATTAATTCAAATATTATTTTACCAACCATTTTGAGTACCTTTCAATCAACTTAATAATTACATATGATTTTTGTGTGTATCAACAAAACATTGTCAAATGCAATATGACATGTGGTTCCTAGTGTGACACTATATCATCAACCAATGATCAAACTTATCTCTAGCGCAGGGAATCAAAAGATAATAAATGAATTTTTATATTTATGATTCTTGGAAATCATTAAGCAACAATACTTCTTCTATAAGAAACACAATACTCTTGAGTAAGTAAAAGATGATCAATACACTACGAATTTACCTTAGCATTTAAAAATTGAAAAAAATAAAAATAAAAATAAAAACAGCATAAGACAGGACTGAACCTCATGTGAAGGCAATACCACGTCTGAATGAACAAAAAAATCTGCTTTGGGGTCCATTGGCCACTTTAGACTAAAACACTTTCTGGACCTGAAAACAATTGTTGGGGTTTTGACGAGTTTCAGATAATAATTATCTGATTGAAGTATGAAAAAGAAAGTTACTATTAGAAAACTCACCAAAAGTACTCATTTAAATCATCATAGTTTCTCCACCTAGAATGGCTTGCCTTGCCCCCTTTGTTTCTCTTGGCTTCCTTTTTCCAACAAAGATAATCAATTTCCACATAGAAAGCTGCAAGTGTTGAAAAAGACAATATGTGCAATACAGCAAAACAATACCTTCTGCAACACCTGGTAGATGGGGGTTATGACAGTCTGCAGAAATGTTTCTTCATCAGGTGCAATTGTTTGGTTACCATGGTTCGTGTCTCCAGTGACAGGATGTACATTGCTAAGCAAAATTCCATAAACCACATCTGCCATCTTAGATAATCAGGAAACAGACAGAGGATTACTTTAATTCTGTGGAATTGACATACTAGATCCCCAGTCCCAATCTTGAATTTGCTATAACTGAATACGATTGCTTATATGATCATGGAGTTTTACCAAATCATTCATTATGGATTTTCCTATCATGTAAAATTTAATGACACTTATGTTTATGAAAAGCCATTAGCTATGATAAGAAGAAGCAAACCAAAGAAATCAGATTAACAATGGTATCAGAAACAATATCAGCATATAACTGTGTATGAGTGGGTTCTGTTACTGCTGCATTGTCTATGTCATATAGTTTTGGGAAATTCCACAGTGGGTTCTGTTACTGCTACATTGTCTATCTCATATAGTTTTGGGAAATTCCATCTAGAAATATGACTAATGACTAGTGGGAAATTATGACAAACGCGGTAGGCAGTTCAGATCGCTCAAATTACAGTGAGAAATAGCCAGTCGTAAACTCACGCATGCCTGTCAAAATTGCCAGCTCATACCCCAGGTTTGACAGGATAAACAAATGAAAGAGACATCTAAATCTAGGATCCTTTTAAAGTGAGAAGACCACATATTTCTGTTCAACCTCTTCTTCAATAAACTTCGAATATATGCACACTAATGACTAATTACTTTATAATTTTATTTCAGAAGATTGATGCAGAGATGATCTAGAGTAAGAAAAACCAGAGGACTCAAGACAGAACTTTATAATAATAATTGATGAACAAGTAAGCAACCTTCATCTTCAGTTGATCGAAGATTCACGGTTGCACTAGTCTAAAATACAAAGAAAGTTCCACCTTCCAAAAAATAATACTGCAAGACATAAAGAAACTCGCTCCCGCCTACAGATAGAGAATACTCACATCACCAATCGTATTTAGTGACAGTAAACTTACATTATGGAAGATGTAGCAAATGCATTCAGGCATAAAACGAATATTTGAAGCTTCACCCCAGATAAGAAGATAAAGCCCAATGTAGATAAGCTGTAGCTGTTGTTTGTCAGAACCTGGAGGAACCCTGCAAAGTGAAAATAATCCTCTCACTAAATGAAAATAATCCTCTCACTAAAGGATCATCTTGTTGTACACCGCATATTACAGTGTGTAAAAAATCCACCAATCCATGGTTTAAGCTTATAATTTTGGAAGGCAACATGGTAACTTACCTATTATTTTGTTCACAACACAAGTACTTACACCATGACCAATAGTTCTTAAAGATTTTATCCATCAAATTCTGTACAGTGCTGCTTCTAAGCTGAAATAAGCTTTTGTCAATTTTCAATATAAGAAGATATAAGGAATACAATTAAGACATATATTAAGCATATTGGCAAAATCTAAGATATCAGAAAGCATTAAGTGGGCAGTAGAAAAATATTTACCTGGGTATAGTCTACAAGATCCCTTTTTCGTACATCCATATTGGCAAGAAGCAGTATAAGGTGCTCCCTCTGATTCGCTATATTTCCTTTCTTCAAATTCCATTAAGAAGCACAAAAAGAAAGTTTCAGATAGAATGATGCTTTCTTCAAAAGAAATTCATTTGATTTTTAAGATATACACATAATTCACAGACAACATTGTACATATAGATCAAACCAGGATGATAAGTATCACAAGCTGGAGCTATCAAGAAATAATTTTATGAGTCTAAGGTTTTAGGTTAAGTAAGAATAAGATAAAATACAAGGGAATATGGTGAAAAATTATAACCATTAAGTGTCCTTCTTTTAGTTAATCTTAAGTCAATTATATATAAACTATAGAGACCGATGCATATGATGACCACAGAACTAAAGCGAGGATAATATATTTTTGCAAGTAGAAAATTATGTAACTGTTGAAACCAGCAGAATTAAAGTGAGGTGGATGATTAGAGAAGTTCAACTCCCCCCCCCCCCCCCCCCCCCCCCCC
>NW_006262274.1:15343149-15352118 GCF_000493195.1 Citrus x clementina
TTTTATAGAAGTTAAACTGAAGTATTACGTGATTCTAAAATTACCACAGCGCATAAGAAAAATATTTATAAACAGTCACAAGTCCAGTTACACTTCATGGAGCATGGTTTGACGCAGTTAAGAAAGAACGGTTCTCTAAAATGGATGTGGAAATAATGGATGATGATTAAGATGGAACAGAGGAATAAAGAATTTACAAGATATGAAATGAATAAATTCGTCAAAAATAGACTGAGGACATATCAGGATCAGTTGAATATGAGTTGCTTGTTGTTATGTCCAACATTGACCTAGAATCTTTCAGCACAGAAGAGCGACTATATTGAAGTGGTATTTAAAAAAAAAAAAAAAAGGAGAAAGAAACAGACTAAGAAATATGCACCTAGAAGTATTGGAAGAGAACAGAATGTTTAGTTCTAAAGAGGCTGCAAGCAATACGACTCTGGTAGGAAATAATATGGGGAAAAGATTTGTACAATAAATCCTAACTAACCTGGATGTGAGGCTTAGAAAGTTGAATCTCTATTACCCAACAGGTGAAAATGATACCTCTGTCCTAGTTACTCAGTTAGATGGAGTTGGGACGGGGAAGAAATACCCGGAGTGCATTGCATCAAGAGAATAGCTGATTCTCTAAGTCAAGTCCAAGGTTTATCATCAATTTTGATATGATATAGTGGGATCATAAATAGCGGACTAAGAACAGAGTTAAACTTAATAACCAATGAACTGAAGCCTACAGCAGGTGACATGTAGATAGAAAAATAAAAGGAAACTGGGGGATTCGAGGAATAAGTTACCTGAAACCCAAAAACAGAAGAAAGCCAATCAAGTATGTCAAAAACCGATTTGTTCCTTTCCTCAGGCAAGTCATGAGGAGCATTGGTTGCCAAACGAACACTAGGCATGGGAAGGTTTTGCACATCACGCAGTGCATGAAGTGCAGCTTTGATCTATACTCCCACAGGGAGGATAAAGAAAATTGAGTATGTATAAAATTAATGAGCATAAGAAAAACAAAGATTACAAATACTACAAATATGTGACCTCAGGAAGTTCCATGATTGCTGCTTTGGCCCCAACAGCATTTAGAGGAAGAATGTTATAGTGTTCATATTGTTCTCTTTTCCTCTGAACATCTTGAGCATACCTGTGGATCTGCAAGGACAAATCAATTGCGAATTAACCTTTCATTACTTTCCAGATGCAAAGATAAACTTAAAAATATATGTAATGAAACTGATATTATACAAATCAAACCTGATCGTCAACTTTTTCCGGAGGTACCACTGTTTCCAGCACATCATACAGAACTACTGCAGTCTGCAAAATCTTAGCCATCTCCTCCCTTGAACAGGAAGCAAAAATGAAAAAGAACAAGATAATGAATATTGTGTTTAGCTGAAGTGGGCACGTCAACAATTTAACATCAAGCCTTACGGTTTTTTTGTATATTGGCCTCCTTTAATTTGTTCATTATAGAAATTCCGATAGTATGCTATGATTTCATTTCGATTATTTCTTGCAAGCTGACATTTTGTTTCGTCTTCCTCCTGCAACAAATAGAAATTTAGGATGTGACAAATTTTCATTTTGGATTTCTTGAAATGTCATTGGATTTTATTCTTGACATCAGTTCTGAAAGCTAATAAGAATTCAAAAAATAAATAAATAGATAAGAGAAAGAAAGAAAAAAGAAAGCTAGTAAGATGTATCTAAAATACTTAGCCAATGAATTCATGTGCATATCTTAGACAATCAATAAGATAACCATCAATATCATATACATTGCAATAGGAGATTACAGTCTCTGTAAAATTTATCTATGAAATCTTACAATGCCTACTCCATGGTGACCACCAGCTCTCGAGTTCTTCTTAAAAGATGATGAAGATAAATACATATCAAAAGGGGCAATTACTCTAGATAAATACGCAAGATTACAAAGAATTATTGACATTAGGCAAGCGCAAGTTAAAAAGTCCTTGGCTGCGGATGTTAACTACAGAATTCAAGTCTTGAGAGAGGTCATTTAATATAAAAGGCTGAATGGGTAAGACCCCATTTATACATCCCCCCGGGACCTATTTTGGCAAGATGAGGATGAGTTAAAGGCCTTTTGGGCCAAACTTCCAAATTATAACCCCATTGACACATATATTCAAAATTTGCAGAGAACCAAACCATTAGAAAAGTTAATAAAGGTGGTCTAACTTCTATACTGCTATACATACCAAACAAAAAGATAAATCATTTAGATGATTAACATATGTTAGAGAAACCGCTTGACCCAAAAGCATAAACTCATAGGTAAGGGCCCAGAAATAGTATTTAAGACAAATCTTAACAGCCCTTATCACTTGAAACATGGACTAAGACCAAAAACCAATAGTGAGCCAGGAAATTGAAGAAATAGATGAGAAAGTTTGCATGTAGGGGAAAGAGAACTTAAGACCTTGGCATTTATACCAAATTAGAGAAACTGCTTGACCCAAGAGCTTAAGCTCATAGGCTAACAATAGTATTTAAGACAAGTCTTAAAATAAAAAATTTCCAAAAACAAGGACTGTACTTCAATGAAAAAAGTAAGAAAAGAAAAATTAAGAATTATAATAACCAACAATAACTATTAGGTCTACCTTCTCGAGTTTATGCAACAGATAGGTCTTAAACTGCCGGACACCACGTCCACTTGATGTTGGATCCATCCTATGGGCCTTATCGAGTGCATGGAAGCGACCTGGTTGAAAAAAATATACTGAGGTCACAATCAAGGTAAATTTCAACCACAGAAGCACTTCAAAGTACCTTTGTCATAGACTAGTCATGGTAACTATCAACATTTGGCCAAAGAAAATACACACGAAAAATTATAAATAAAAAATAAAATAATAACCAAAAGGCACTTACTAAACTAACATATCATGCACCTAAGAATAAAAAAGAAAATAGATATTGCATCTTAAGCAACATTAGTTTGAGGGGAAAAATTTTATAAACCTTTCTTTTTCTAGAAAAAGTGATTTTATATTTCTTAGAGCAGTAAATACCCACTTTCTCATGAAAACAATATATATTTATCACTGTTAAGCAGAACGTAAAACCAAATATTGGTGCAAAGCCATTCAGTTATGACACTTATTTAGTTTTTTCTTTTCTCTTCTTTTCTTTTTGTTAAATAATAAATGGATTTTTTTTTTTATTGTAAGAACTACATATGCAAAATAATATTTAGAACTACAAAGAAAAAGATATCTAAGATAAACCCTTAGATTGATGTGAGATAAGAGTTGAATAATTAAAAAAGTATACATACAAAAGAAATTTACGAGCAAAAGTTTGGATCCCCTTTCTTCTACATAATCAACTTTCAACCAGCTCCATCATCAAGGATTATAATGTTCATGTCCAAATTAAAAAAAAAAAAAAATTGACAGACCTCCTATGGAAAGGGCATACTCCAACTCTTAAAAAATTAATTCCAACTATATTCAATGAAGCACAATCTGAAGTAATTGGGATCAAACATACAATATATCAATCTGGGAACAAAAGCCAAAGCAGGAGAGCAAAGAATTAGAAAGTGGTCTATAAGATAAACTTTTTTCAGTCAAGAAGTATTATTGAGTGCTCAAGATAGAAACCCATTGATTGTCTATGAGAAAATGGAAAATATGTAACATTTATGGTATATCAACAAAAGCTGAAGAAAGGCTGAAGATCATTCCTAAAACAACCATTGGAAAGAACATCGGCTAAAGGACTGCATAGATTCCTAACCTAGCAACCATGGTATATTGCTTTTGTTGGCTCCCAGTACTTTATTCACAAAAGGGAAACATTTCTTGTTCATACTAACAAAAAAGATAAATTAAGGAGTTAAAAACAAGGGAGGAAACCCTTCAAAAAGCATTGTTCAATTAATGCCTTGAAACTAAAGAGGATTATGACTAGATATTTGAGTGGTTTTGTGTTCTTACTCTGGAGCATGAAAAGCCATCTAATGAACTGTGATATAGAAAAAAATCTTCAACAGTCCATGAGATGTCTTCCTGGGCTGCTTAGGCAATTGATAGACATATACCACTGGACTTAAAACCTAAAATTCTTTTCTGCATGTAGAAATGCTGAGGACAAGGAAAACAGCAAAGGCTATCACAGGCCCAGGAAGTAAACCGTTACCTTTTGAGATTTGCATGACAGATCAATAAGCTCTACCTCCAAAAGCTTTTTTCTCCAATTTAGAGCCAGCATCATATATTCATACATCTCTGAAAGCTTAAAATGCATCTATCGATCAAATTAGGCAATAACTATTACTTTCATGCACTAGTATGCTGAGCACTCGTCTTCCTTTTCCAAATTAAACAAGAAATGCATCAGGTGAAGGCATTTGATGCACCATTTTTGTCATTCACTTTCTCACCAACACAACACATGGCTCACATCTCTTTTCAAGTATGTACCATAAAGGAAAACCTCAATAGTTTTTCAATATAGAGTTCCTAATTTTCACCCACCTCTCAAATGTAGAACAATTTCATTTGCCACACACTGACCTTCAAACCTACCTAATTGAAACTCACCAAATTGAAAGCACATCATTTCACAAACGAATTGCAGAATTCAAGCATATCCACAACACCATATAAACACACACATTGCACTTCTTTGGAGCCAAAAAAAAAAATGAAAGAGGAATCAAATTGTAATGGATTCTATCTATTTAACATGTGCTCTAAACACCCATTAATTTGCTTAGCACCTAAGATACATTACACACATGAACAGAACCCATCAAATAACAAACAACAAGCAAGCAACCAAACACATCACATTAACAGACCCAATTAAAATAAATAAATAAAATAAAATAAAAAGAGACAAAAGAAGAAGAAGAAGAACGAACAGAGATAGGCAACTCTTGGATTGTCCTTCTCGATTTCACTAGCAACACGAAGAATTGGAGAAATGAAAGCCAAAGACGAAGGCACGAGCTCACTGTCAATGGCAGAGCCGTCTTCGTTGTGCACGTTGGTCTGGGCTCGACTCGTCTTCTTCGACTGCGTCCGCGGTGGTGGGCCCCCATCTTTCTGGGTCCCACTCGAACTCGCCATAACGTTCTTCTTCGAACAACTCACTACTACTATTAAGTGAACCACTCGTTTCAGTATTTCCTTGTTGTTTTGAGTTGGGTTTGTGAAGAGACAACATAATTTCTTCTTTTTTTTTTAATCTTTGTGGGTATTTGTATTGAAAGAGAAAGAGAAATGCTTTGGGCGTTAAGTGGGGCAAAGTGGTTGTCTCCTTGAGCAAGAAAAGAATTTACGTTTATGAATATGATACAATTTTTTTTAATAAAAAATTCTCTAAGTTAAGGAATTGATTGACTGATTGATTGAGAAGAATGCTTTTGTTTTTGGTAAAGAAAATATGGAAGTGAACCGAAGGGGATGACTCTGCTTTCGATAACGCTTATTGAGCTTTTGTTTCTGCTTTTTCTTGGTGATACTGCTTTTGTTTTTTTGGGCCAGTGGAAGCTAAGGTCGGAAGCGGGAACTGGTACATGCAAGAAGGGGGAATTGCGTGGGATATACCCCTTCCCACCAAAATATCCAAAATATTGTTAGACTCTTGAACTTTACACGTATAAACTTAAAAAAATAAGAGGGAATTGCGTGGGAAATACCCCGTTTCCCTCGTAATATCCAAAATATACCTCTATCTATTAAAATTTATAATTTTACACATAAATACTTAAAAAAATCAAGAAAAATATAAAAATAACGTCAATAAAATACCAACAAAAAATTAATACTTGACTCATTAAATCTACTTACTCGACTAGATACTCGACTTATTCAATTGTCTTCACTTCTTACTCGACTGAATGCTCAACTTACTAGACTTCATATCCGACTAGATACTCAACTTATTCAATTGTCTTCACTTCTTACTCGACTAAATGCTCAACTTACCATACTTCATACCCGACTTCGTACTCGACTAAATACTCGACTTATTCAATTGCCTTCACTTCTTACTCGACTGAATGCTCAACTTACCAGACTTCATACCCGACTTCGTACTCGACTAGATATTCGACTTATTCGATTGTCTTCACTTCTTACTCGACTGAATGCTCAACTTACCATATTTCAGTTCTTTAAAAATATTAATACTCGACTCAATGTACTTACTCGACTTAATACTTGACCTCTTTAAAAATTACATAAATTTTACTTGACTTTTACTTAATACTCAACTCATTTAATATGTTTACTTGACTTCCTACTAGACCATATACTCGACTTACTTATCTCTAATTCTTACTCGACTAAATTCTCGACTTACCCGACTTCGTACTTGACTTCTTCCTGCACTGAGAGGAAGAAATGTGTGGATTCTTGGTTTTTTTAAGGTTATTTTTTACTTTTCCTATCTTCGTGAGGTATATATATGTAATAGGGTATAAATTTGGTATTTAAGGGTAAATTGGGGATATATAAATAAAAACCCTTAAAAAATTAGGAAAAGTATAAAAGTATTCTCAGTAGAAATCATCACAAAACTGGACTTATCAAAGTTGAATAAATAATTGAGAATACTCGACTTTAATTCTCGACTTCTTTTATTGAAATCAGGTAAATAGTCAAGTATACTTAACTTCAACTTAACAACACCCAATATTTACCAAAAATTCTTGACCTTTTTCATCGAAATTTGATAAATAGTCGAAAATACTCGACTTCAATTGAACCATGCCCAATGTTGAGCAAAAATTCTCCTCTCATTGAAGTCAGGTAAATAACTGAGTATACTCAACTTCTTCCATTGAAGTAGGGTAAATAGTCGAGAATACTCGACTTCAATGTAACTTTGCCCGAGTATTCATTCCATAAAAATTCTCTTCTTTTATCGAAGTTCAGTAAATGGTCGATAATACTCAATTTAAACTGAACCATGCCCAATATTCACAAAAAATTCTCCTCTCATCAAAGTCAGTTTAAATAGCTAAGAACAATCAACTTCAAGTCTCGACTTCTTTTATCGAAGTCGAGTAAATAGCTGAGAATACTTGACTTTAGCAAAACCTTTGTATTAAAGGTAAGAGATGAAATTGTGAGAGAGGATAAAACCATGAGAGGAAGAAACAATGAGAAGAGGAAACCATGAGAAAAGAATGGTGAGAGCAAAAGATTGTGAAAGGAAGAAATGGAGTAAATTCATGGTTTTTAAGGGTGTTTTTTACTTTTCCCACCTTCATGAGGCGTGTGTGTATAATAAGGTATAGATTTAGTATTTAGGGGTAAATATGGTATATTTAAATAAAAAAACCCTACATTCTTCGTGCCGACATGAGTACAAGAGAAATAATTAAATAAATCATCTATCTATCAATATGACTATAGCATCTTCTCGTTGGCAGTTTGTGACATTAACATAAATGTCTATAAATTTTATTTTAAGTAATATGTACTTGTGACACAGTTATTAACAATGTGGTGTTTGTGTTTTTTTTATATATAATAATTTTTTAATACAAGTAAGGAATAAATTAAAAAAATTGATATATATATATATATTTCAATATAATAGTATAATATTAATTTATAAGGTGGTGAGATTTTTACATTGTCACATGTTTTACTCAATTTGGTTGAACTACAATCTCCTTGGTAAGGATAGGCTCCAATCAAATTAGATTTGACTTGGGTCTGGCTTCCCTTGTACACGTGTCAACGCTGTAGTGGAGGGGATTGACCATTTCAATACTTTCAAGATGTAAAGATAAAATTAATGTTATGAAACTGATCATCAACTAACAAGCGCGTAGATTGGCTAACATGGGGTTGTTCTCACTTAATCAAGATCCTTAGTTCAAGACTTAGGAATGCAGCTACGTTAAATACTTGTTAGGAGAGCTTTGCCGCTCTATTGGTCTTACCCAGCTCGAACATGGCCCAACGTGGTCTTCAGATACTAGATAATTTAATATACTAAAAAAATATACAAAAAATATGGTTTCCACTCTTTATAAGCCTCACTCTAAAAAATATGGTGTCAAGCGCTCATTGTGCCGGAGGGTAATGATCTTTCGTTAAGTGTGGTGTCAAGTACATGTTGTGTCCGATAATAATAATCATTTTGTCGACAACATTGCAAGACCATCACTAAATAATGTAAATGCACTCTCTGTTAACACTAAGTTAAGACAACCTACAAACATTAAAGGGAATTCTTTCTCTAATAAATATGATGTAAAGTGCTTATTATGTCAGACAATAATGATATTTCACCAAGGAGTCGGTATAGCATACAAAACCTACAGAAGATACATTATCTGCCGACGATAAGTTAAACAACCTACATAAATAAGAGATAGAGAGAAAATAAATTTACCAAATTACGCCCATGAAGCATGTTGAGGTTTAACCTTTTACCTAAGCTAGAAATTAAATTAGTTACACATATTGAACCAAGGGTAAAATGATAATTTTATATTAAAATACATAAGAATTCAAGATAGAGAGAGAATTAGATAAAATGAAGCTCAAATTTGAATTCAAGACTGTCAAATTAGGAGGGAGCTCCTTATTTATACATACAATAGGTAAATCACGGCCATAGGATGAAAACAATTTGAATGCACAGGATTATGCTCCATTGCAAGCTCTGACTGGATGGAACACATTATCAAGATTGTCATTTCGTGCATATGCACATATTGTATGCATGTTTTCGGTCCAATAATATACTGCCACATCATCATATCAACACAAAAGTCAATGGGCATTAATTCAATTTGTTAGGCCTACAGTAAGAACCTAGGTTTGTAGAATATGATGCTGCCACGTCATCGGTCAATATTATGTCCGTTGGGCCCCCACCAAGATTAGTATATATTTTTAGATGTATTTCCTAAGGATTTACCTAGCTTACCTTTTAATTGAGAAATCAAATTTTCT
>NW_006262274.1:15353596-15374925 GCF_000493195.1 Citrus x clementina
AACTAATGCTCCAACAAGATTTATAGACTTGATGACATAGAGTCTTCCAACCTTTTTTTGATTGATTTGTCATTGTTTTCATCGATGACATTTCGGTGTACTCTAAAACCATAGAGGAGCATGAAGAATATTTAAGGGCGGTTTTTCAAACACTTCAAGAAAGGAAGCTCTATGCAAAGTTCAAGAAGTATGAGTTCTGACTTGACTGAGTAATTTTTTTAGGGCATGTTGTTATTAAGGAAGGCATCTTTGTTGATCTAGCCAAGGTTGAGGCTTTGGTAAATTAGCCAAAACCAATTAATGTTGCTAATATTAGATATGTTTGGTTGGTTATTATAGACATATCGTGAATATATTCTCTAATCTTACAAATCCATTAACTAGGAAGAATTCTAAGTTTGAATGGAGTTATGAATGTGAAAAGAGCTTTCAAGTATTAAAGAATAGACTAGTTTCTACTCTTGTTTTGACAATTTTTTCTAGCGATGGCGGCTATGTCATTTATAGCCTAACCTCGGCCCAAGCATAGTCTTAGCTCTTCACCCAGCACATATGATATGGACGGATATGATGCTTCTAAAAATAGACTACGATATGTATTAATGCAGCATGGTAAAGTAGTTGTACATGCATCTTGACAATTAAAGAGTTATAAACAGAATTATCTAATTCATGACTTAGAGTTAGCTACTGTGGTCTTTGCTTTAAAGATTTGTAGACATTATCTTTATGGTGAAACTCATGAAATCTAAATAGATTGCAAGAGTTTAAAATACTTGTTCACCCCGAAAGAACTGAGCTTAAGGCAAAAGAGATGGTTAGAGCTAGTTAAAGATTATGATTGCTTAATGCTCTTAGTAGGAAGTCATTGGGTTGATTGGCACGTATGATTACTACTCAGGGTCACATATTGGAGGATTTGAAGAAGATAGGGATTGAACTTATTTTACATGGCAAATTGAGGTTTATCTTATTTGAAGGCGTAGCCTACCTCGATTGATAGAATTAAGGCTGCATAAAGTGAGGATCCACAATTCAGAAAAATTTTCGAGGCAATGAAGGCTGGACGTTCTGAGCTCAGACTTGATGATAATGGTGTTCTATGGTTTAGATAGGGACCGTGTACCAGCAGAAAATGAGTTGAAAAATGAGACTATGCAAGAGGGCCATGACTCAATTTTAGTGTTTCATCCCAGAAGACTAAAATGTATTAAAAATTAAAGAAAAATTTCTGGTAGATGAATATAAAAAGTGATATTGCTGATTATTTTTCCAAATGCTTAGTGTGTCAGCAAGTGAAGATTGAGCATCAAAAACCAATGAGATCTCTTTAGTCACTTTCTAGTCCAAAGTAGAAGTGGGAGCACATCACTATAGATTTTGTGAGTGGATTGCCTTGCTTGAGGAAAGATTGCAACTCGATATGAGTTATTGTGGATCGATTAACTAAATCAGTGCACTTTTTACCAATGAAGAGTATTGGCACCTTTTGGAAACTGGGGTAACTTTTTATAAATGAGATAGTGAGATTACATAGAGTGCCAGCGTACATTGTCTCAAATTGAGATCTATGATTCACCTCTAGTTTTTTAGGTGGTTTGTAAAAGCCATTTGAGATTAAGTTAAGGTTCATCACTATCTTTCATCCTCTGACCGATGGACAGTCAGAAAGGACTATCCAAACTTTTAAAGACATGTTGCGAGCTTTTGTATTGGATTTAGGAGGTAATTAAGAACTTTTGCCTTTAGTAGAGTTTGCCTATGGTAGTAGCTTCTATTATAGCATAGGCATGGCGCCTTTTGAAACTTTCTATGGGCAAAAGTGTAAAGTCGGTTCAAATTACTGTTGACAAAATTAAGTTGATATAAAAGTGTCTCCGTATAGCTTAAAGTAGGTAGAAGAGTTATGTTGATCGACGTAGATGTGATATGCAGTTCCAAGTTAGGGATTATGTTTTCTTGGAAGTCTCATCTTGGAAAAGAGTCTTTCGTTTTGGAAAGAGAGGTAAACTTAGTCCTAGTTTATTATGCCTTTTTAGATTGTAGAGAAGATTAGCACAATGACATATTGAGTGGCTTTGCCATTGAGCCTTTCGAGGCTTCACGGTGTATTTCATATGTCAATGTAGAAGAAGTACACAGTGGATCATGTTTAGCATTACCCACCTATTCAAATCTCGAATGATATGTCATACGGTGAGCAATCGATAAAGATCCTAGACAAGAAGGAACAAGTTTTAAGGAAAAGAGTTAACCTTTACTGAAAATTTATTGGGTGAGTTATTCTATAGAAGAACCTGCTTGGGAACGAGAGACAGAGATTAAGGAAAAGTACCCTCAGCATTTTGAGGAATAAGGCGAGGTTGTAAATTTTGTGGACGAAATTTCTTTTAAGGATGGGAGAAATTGTAACACCTATATTTTGTTCTATTATTATTTTATTTAATATGCATTTTATAGAATATAGTATTTTAGGCTAATGATATTTGAGGATGTTTTAATTTTTAATTTTTATTTATTTGATTTACCAATTTATTAAATACTTATTACAAAAGGAAATAAATTCCTTGCGCATTAAAAGGCTTGACTTTATAAAAACTCCTCTTACGTTACTTTGTTTCTCAAAACCATGGAGGCTAGTGAAAAAAAGAATACAACAACAAACACAAGAGTAAACCCCTGTGTTCTTAGAATAGGAAGAGAAGAAGATTTTGATTGTTTTTCTCTTTTCTATTAAAAAAGCTCTTGAGTTTTGATTTTGTTTTAAAGATAGGCAAGAATTTATGATCTTTTAAACTTTTGGTTTTATTTATGATTTTATGTGATTGGTTGAATGGTTTTGTTTGTGTTATATTGATAAAATTGTGAAAGCATGATTATGTATTGATTTTATTTTGCTATTGAGTGGATGTAGTGCTGCTATGTTATCTTGAAAATTGTGAACAATATATATTGAATGTTATACGGTTACTATTTTTCATTGTATCTCATATAGTTTATTAAACTAGACATCTTTATCTTTCTATCCATATGTTTAATTTCAAAAACTCATTGTACATTAATTGTAATGATTTTTCGATGTCAGAACATTAGTGCTTCGAAATTATGATTTTTAACAGTAGTTCTCACTTCTATAATTTATTTAGTAACTCAAACGACTTTTGAAAATTCTGGGAATTTTTATTTTCGTACGTGTATATGTCTAGTTTCTATATATTTAAGTTCATAATTTTTGGCTTTATTTAAAAATCATTAAAAAATCATAGAGTTGGGCTGCTGTAATCCTAGAAACTATTTTCTATAATTTGAAGTAACCCAATTTTAATTCTGATTCCATATTTTTTTTTCTAATTATTAAAACTTGAATCACCATTTTTGAACATGTATAACTAAAGTTATGAATTCAGTAGTCCTCTGTTTATATCACCACTGGATAATTTTGATGTTTTTATGGGAAATTAGGTTTTGGAGATGTTTATGAACTCTTATTAATCTTATGATATTTTATATTGAATGCCAACATGTTTACAGTATCTCTTTGCAATATTTATGATTTTCTTACATATTTATAGCTTATTAGAAATCAGCTCCTATAAAGTAGTCAACTATTGTCAGGTGAATTGATGTACTTAAGTAAGAGTTAATGGTTTAAGGATTTTTTTGGGTTTTCCTCAAGGTCAGAATTGAATAAGATATTAATGAGAATCTTGTCTTGATAATTATAGGCCAATGGTAACTCTATGGAATGAGAATTATCATGGCATTTCCACATTTAAATCAATATTACTTAGAGAGTAAGTGATATATTTTTATTTCATTATTTAGTTACATTTTACATAAGCATCTATTTAAGTTTAATTTTAATAAATTAATTGTGTTTTAAATCACTTTGTACTCTAATTATGTGCATGATTGTAGGTGAACAAAAAGCTCAAGTTTCATAGATGGAATGCTGCAACAGCAGACTTGCAGAGATAATAAAGAACTTGGCTTAAAAAGAACTAAAACAAGTCTGGAATAGAGAAGGTGCTGTAGTCGTTGCTGTAGAAATCCTGCAGCAACTGCAGATAAGATTTCGCGCATGTTAACTAACAAAGCAGCTATAGACACAAAAAGATTACGATCTAAGGTTTCCAAAAATGAGAGGCACATGGCCACACGCTTTTGGTTACCTTGATTCCAAGATATAAAAAAGAGCACGCATAACAAAAAAAAAAGAGATGTCACTCAAGAAAAACAATAGAGAAAACAAAAGAAAACAGAGAATAAGAAAGATTCGAGGGCTACATCAGGGGATTCAAAGAGAAAAAAAAAGAGATTGCAAGATCAAGCGAGAATAATTCCTTATCTTTATTTTCTTGTTTTCTTTTCTTTATTGGAATGTATTTGATGGAAAAAATAATTATGGTTACTGATAACTCTATGAAATGAAAGTTATCATGTCAGTTTTAGACTTAAATCAAGATTATTTAGAGAGTAAAAGATGTGTTTTGTTGCATTTTAATAATAGTTTGCATCGACATCCATTTTAGTTTTATTGTAATAAAGTTTGTATGAATTCGAATAATTGTATGCTTAAATCTTATGCATAATTGTAGGTAATTGGAAGCTCGAATTTCAAGGAAAGGATGCCGTTGTAATGGGCTTGCAAAAAGAAGAAATGAACATGGCTGCAGAAGAATTGAAACAAGTCTGGAATAGTGCAGATGATGTAACCATTGTTGTAGTAACTATTGTTGTGGGAATTCTGGAGCATTGATAGAAAAGATTTTGGGCGACATACTTAACATATTACAATATGGAGTTTCCTAATCTGGAGGATACGAGCCCTAGACTTCTGATTTCCGTAATTTTCAACTATAAAAAAGGCACACACACAAAGGAAATGAAGAAGCCGTCAACCCAAGAACAAAAAGCGAAAAGAAACAAGAGAAAAACAGAATTCAAGAGCAAGATTTAAGGTTGCACTTGACGAGAAAATTTGCAAGATCAGGCGGGGGACCAATCTTTTTTATTCTTTTCTTGTTTTCTCGTTTACTCTTTAATCATGAGAATATATTTGATGGTTGAACCTCTGTTATTTTTCTTTTGCAAGCCATCAACTAAACTTATTCGTTGTTGAGTGATAAACAAATTTAATGGTTCATTGACTGATTGGATGTATTGCTGCATGTTTGCTATAGCCATTTGTTTTTATAATACTTATTTCTATTCATTATTTCGGCTGACTATCCATTTAATGATTCTCGCTAAGAAAGAGCCACAAAAGGGCCTATCTTAGTGGAATATATCAAAGCAATAATTGATTTTAGATTGGGTTTCCTAAGTTGAGTTTTACTTGATTCCAAAAAGATCATGCTTAATCTAAAATTAGTGATGAATTAAACATAGAGATTCACCTCGTAGGGTAATTAGCACCGAAGAGTGTAATGCTATATCTTATGTTGGCATAACAATTTGTCAATGTTAATTTGCATATAGATATAAGACATCCAACATACGACAACTGAGGATACATGAGGATCCTGCCCAGTGTTTGTAACAGATGCTGCAGCAACTAAACCTAAAATTGGAATAAATAGTCAAAACCATTAAGAGAGTTTAATCACTCAACTACACAATTCCCATTGGTTTTACTTGTGTTTGACGTGAGAATTTTGTTTATTACATTTTTAATTATTGCATTTTATTTTAATTAGTTATTTAGTTTCATCAATTATCTTATTTTAATTTAGAACAATCACTGCACTATTAAAGATTTCATCATTATATTACTTGTTATGTACACTTGCACATTGACACCAATAGCATTTGAAAATATTACAATAGTTACTATTTTAACTTTCATCATGATCTAAACTTTGTTCTGGTTAAGTGTTAAACAAGCTTAATGGTTATTTGACTGATATATGTGTGTTGCTTTGGATTTGTTGCAACATTTTATCTTGATTTTACTTATTGCAAATCTTATTTTAGCTGACCACCAATTTAGTGGTTACTAGCTAAGAAGCAGCCTAAAAAAGGTCTGACTTAATGGAATAGATCAAGACAATACTTGATTTTAGATTGAGTTTCTCAAGTTGAGTTAATCTCGATTTCAAAGGGTCATTCTTAATCTAAGATTAGTGAAGAACCAGACATAGGAATTCACCTTATTAGGCAATTGGAACCTAGAACACATAATGTTATATCAAATATTAACATAATAATTGGTCATTGTTAGGTTGCATTTAGATATAAGATATTCAACAAGTGACATCTGAGGATACATGAGAGATTTTACCCAATATTGTAGTAGATGTTGTAGCAACAGTACTGTATGTGGAAAAATAGTCAATACCATTAAATGAGTTTAACCACTCAACTACTCCTTTCCCATTGAGTTTATCTTTGCGTTCGATTTAAGAATTTTCTTTATTGCATTCTGTTTATTGCATTTTTAATTTTGTTAGGTTTTTAGTTTCATCAATCATTTTATCTTAATTAAATTGAAATTGTACTGTTAAGATTGCTGTAGCAAATCCTATGACATCAATCCCTATGGAGACGATCTGAATACTCATCATTATATTAATTGTGTAAACTTGCACATTGATACCTATAGCAATAAGCAAACCCAACAACCAAGAGTGAGCTCAAGTGATTAGATATTGTTGATTGCTTCGGATCGAAGTAAGTAAATTTATGCATAATATTTTTTACAAGTATATATGTAAATACTTAAAAGAAAAAGAGTAATGTTGTTCATATGGAATGGCATTTCATGATTTTGAAGTAATTTTACTATTATAGTTTATGATAATAAGTTATATATTGGTTAAAACTTATTTAAAATGTTTTCTTAAATTTGTTTTCAAAATGATTTTAAAAGACTTGTCTTTTCATAATTTTTTTTTCTTAAAAATATTTGTAAAGCTTTGCTGATTCAATGTCCCATAAGAGTATTTTACCAAAATTTTACTGAATGATTGATATTGAAAAGTTGAAAACTGTATTTAAGGTTTTGGCTCATTGTGCGTAGTTAAGACACTGATATGACTGAACAATTAGTTGTATTGTGTGCACCTATTGACGATTGTTACATGATAAAATATCCCGATTGAATTACTGACCAAGTCACTGGGAGTACAAGTGATATACTGAACTACTGATTGGGTCATCGAGAGTACAGGTGGCACTACGTGAGTAAATTGAACAAATGAAAGGTTTTATTAATAAATGATCTCTTAAATAATTATTTATTAAAAATGATTATTACCTTATGATTTAACTGATTCTGAGTTTTACCGTACATATTTATTAGACTATGAAATGATTACTGTTTTCTAATTTATGGTACATCATAATGATTATTATATACTTTATCTTTATTAATAAACTTATGCATTAGTTTGCTTACTAAGCTAACAGTTCACCCATTCTCTCCAACATTTTGCAGATTGATTTTAGAGATGTGGATTTGTTAGCTGAAAAAATTTGACGTTTTCTTGATGAATATTTTGTAACTACTTTGGTTATTACTTAGAGCTGGATTTTATTTTGGAGAATTATTGTGTTATTTATTGTTTTAGAGACTATGTTTGACTATAGACAATATCGATTTTATTTGATAATAATAATAATAAGATTAATGTTATGAGGTTTCATTCTAAATTTCTCTTGAGATTCTTGGGTAAATTTAGGGTATAACATTTGTGGTATCAGAGACGACTCACAATCCGATGTGTGGATGGATATATTAATGATATGATTTCATCCTATTCTATTTCTAGTGGCCCTCACGAGGATGCAAGGTCCTTAAGGGGGAGGTATATAACATCCCACATCGTTAGCAAGAGAGTTCCTACACTAGTTTATAAGTTTTGAGCTCTCCTAACTAAATAGACGCCTTTTGGGTTACAAAGGCCACAAAACTGTGATAGATTGTGTGCTCAAAGCGAACAATATCTACTTGGTTGTTGAGCTCAGGCTATTACAATTAAGCTTTTTGGGCTAACCATAGTATTTAAGACAAGTATTTAGTGTTAACAAAATGAATTTCCAAAAACAAGGATTGTACTTTAATGAAGAAAGGGTAAAAATAAAATGAAGACCATAAAAACCAACAATAACTATTAAATTTGCCCTCTCAAGTATGAGAAATTTTATAATATATATGTGGTACTATGTTAGTCATACAACAATCAAATGATATTATCGCATTATGTTAGTCATTCACATAATGAAATGATATATAAAATTAGTGTCACTCATCTTATACATATAATACAAGAGATTGTTTTCATACAGTAACTCTATATATTAATATGAGATTGCTCTGATACCAATCTTTGGTTTAAAAATAATTTTGCAACGAAAATATTTGGATTGCAATTCTCATACAATATATAAAATTACCATAATCTAGAAATCATACTTTTGCTTTTTCGTAGAACATATTCAGACTCCTAAATCACGATTTGTCACCACCAATCTTATAAGATCACGATCTATCACCAACGATCTTCCAAGTTAAGACTCAAGTTTGATTTGCACTTAACATGTGAGCACCTTTATCACAACTCACAGCAACTAGCAAGAGAAAATTTTCCTCTCAAAGTTAGAGAGAATTTTGTTTTTCTCTGATCTATATATTATGGCTCTTATGTCCCTTTTTATAGAGAAACAAGTCCTTTTTATATCCCTATTAGTGAAAACCCTAGGCTTTTTATTTATCTCCTTTTTTAATTCTATTAAATTAAAATATTTGATTTAAATTAAAAATAAGATAAAGCCCAAAAGTGGAGTTACTTGTTCCTGTTATAGGGGCCCACCTTATAAAATAACATAAGGCCCCTTACACACAAGCATATTAAATGGAGCCTCCTACCAAGTGCTATATTTAGACTTTTAACTCAAATAGCTAGTTATCTTGCTTATCAATCGAATAGTGGTGTAATCAAGTAAATGAGCTAACCTAGGGACCATATGGGTACATACAATAGTGGCTACAATTTTTAGGCTTGTAATTGAACTAGCCCAATTATTTGATTCCAAATCTACTCCACTAAACGATTGAAACTGGCTTCCATAGATGTATTCTATCTAGGATAGTGTTCTCGAATAATAATTCAACCCATGGCATATTGATTTCTTTACTGAACAATCATTTGTACTACATCCCCAATTAAATTGACACTTATTGGCTTTCTCTATTGATCATTTTTAACATACTAATTATGTTGACACATTTTGGCTATAGAATTCTATGATCAAGTACTGAAAACCCATCAAAAGATGTGTTGTAAAAATTCTATATTGTTAACCTATAATCTCATTGCTCATAATTGCTTCCACCAAGATACCAAGTAATCTTTACTACAAATGTATGTTACACACATTGGCAACTTCAAATGAAATGACAATCACAAACATAAAACTATAATTAACTCAAGATTGAGATTACAATAAAATCAATGCCTATGAGATTTAATAAGTCTGACATTTATTTTAAGGTTAATTAAATTTCATATGTGACTTAGTTCAATGCAGTTAAACTACACTAGTAAATTCATACGTGATTAAGACAAATCATTCAATGAATTTACTGCGGTCTATGTTAATATGTGTATGTCTATAATATTGATTTTGACGATAACAAACTTTATATGTTTTTTATTAAAAAAATGTTGGAGCTTTCATTAATAAACAATTTCTTAAAAGTCGTATAATATTTCTAGATATGTTCATGAAATATGGATAATCATTAAATTTAATCAGAAAATCATTCTCTGCGAAATTTTGTAAAAATGATGATTTTGGAAAATAACGGTGAACCATTTACTACAAATGGTTAACCGATAATTTCCAGAGAGGCATTAATTTTTTATCTTGAACCGTTTAACTTAAACAATCAAGCCAAATTTTATTTACATGTTTCTGGAAATAAACGACTAACCGATAATTTTCAGAATGGAACTACATGCTAACCTTGAACCGTTTAGCAAGAACGGTCAAACCAAATTTGTTTTGCAGGTTTCTGGAAATTAACAGCTAACCGATAATTCCAAACAGTTAACCGATTACTTGAAATTCTGCTCAATGGTCACTTGGATTAGTCAAAACAGTTAACCGATAGCAGTTAATGGTGATCCGATTTCATTCAAAAAGTCAACAATGTCTACTTTTCAACTCCAACTAGAAAATGGCTCAATTAAATTCAAATAAGGGTTGATCAAAGAGTTATCATTGGGCTTGTAATTAAGAATACAACATTCATTGAGCCTTAAATTTGTTCTTATTTCATTTATTCACACCTTGAGCATTCATTTGTAATCATATATATTGTGTGAGAGAAAAACATATTTGTAATCTTTGTTTTGAGTGATTGTAAGTGTTGGGATACACTTGGGTTAAGAGATTGGGAATAATCTCTTGGTGTAAAGGTTGATTGACACCTGTGAAGTCAATTGTAAGTGTTCTTGAAGCCTTAGAGGCTTGATTAGTGAAATCCTCAAGCCTAGCGACCTTGGAGCGTGGACGTAGGCAAGGTTGGCCGAATTACGTAAAAATCTTTGTGTATGAATCTCTCTTCCCTTATCTCTTTACATTTTAGTTTAGATTTTAGTTGGTTTATTTATTATTATTTTAAATTTTTTTAAGATTTGCATTGAGTTTTGTTCAAGCATTCTATATTTTTTAGAAAATCAATTCACCCCCCTCTTGGGTTGCTTAGATAGCATTTCAGTCTAAACATAAATAGAGCGTCCAACTTTATTTATCAACTACGAACTTAATTATTTAATCATAAGATAACTTGTATTTATATTTTTCTGTGAATCCATATGATGATCACATAAATATATACAATATTATTAAACGGACTTTATACAAAATATTTATGCAATTAAGATATCTAACAAATATCTCAAATATTTTATTAATAAAAAATATGTTTATTATAAATAAATAAATCAATATGCTTTAAAGAGCAATAATCCAAACAGAAAGTACCTTTGTCATAGACAATTCATGGTAACCATCAACATTTAGCCAAAGAAAACACACACACACACACACACACACACACACACAGCTTACCAAAGTAATGTGGCATGCATCCAAAAATAGAAAAGAAAATAGATATTGCATCTTAAAGCAATATTAATTGCAGGTGAAAATCTTTAAAACCATTCTTTTTCTAGAAAAAAAAAGTGAATTTATATTCCTTAGAGTAGTAGTACCCACTTTCCCATGAAAACGATATGTATTTATCACTAGTAAGCAGAAAATAAAACCAACTGTACTGGTGCAAAGCCATTCAGTTATGGCACTCATTTAGAGTTTTATTTTCTCTTCTTTTATTTTTGTTAAATAATAAATGAAATTAAAACCACAAAGAAAAAGATATTCAAGATAAACCCTTAGGACCAATTTGGGATTGCAGAGACGAACTACATATGCAAAAAAAATTAAAATTAAAATTACAAAGGAAAAGATATTCAAGATAGACCATTAGGACTAATTTGAGATTGCGGAGATGAATGAAATAAGTTGTTAATTAAAAAATTAGCTTGGTGTGAAAACTATGTTGTCACTGTTGATATGAGTTTGAAATAGTGCATGCATTTAGTAAATTTTATGATAAAACTATTGTTTTATTATATAATGATTGAAATAAACATAAGTTTAAATTGTCGTTTATTTATATATTAGGGTTTATAAAAAAATAAGATATAATTTTTTGTTAAAATATTAATGTTGTAATAGGAACTTAAAAAATGTGCAGTGGAATAAGCTGCTAACAAAAAGTAACTCCTACCTACTTTTAAACTTTGCTATTAAAATAAAGAAACTTATAAAACAAGTAGCTTTAAAAAATTTACCATGTGCTATTATTGTCAAAACTTATGAAATAAGTCACTTATAGAGTTTCAACCTCAACCTCAAATAAAATCTTAGATTGGTGTGAAATGAGAGTTGAATAATTTAAAAATATATAGAAAAAAACTTTACAAGCAAAAGTTTGTATGCCCTTTCTAGTTTCTTTTATATAATCCACTTTCAACTCTGCTCAAAATCAAGGATTGTAATGTTCATGTCCAAATAAACAATAAATGTTTTCTAGATAGAACTCATAGGGGAAGACCATACTATATAGACCAAGAATGGGAGCGGCTTTAATGTAACGCCAAATTTCCATAATCTTAAATTATGAAAATTTTGTTTTATTAGAATTCATAAATCACATTATCGCCCTTATTAATCAGGATTATTAAATCCATAATTAGCATTCATGGGGTAATTTTGGAAAAAAACTTATTCTTTCCAAAAGATAATAGGATTTCCTAAGGTTCCCTATAAATGTATACATTTTCTCTCTTCCATAACCTTAAATCCACAACGTTTTTTTTATTCTCTTTATTGCTTAATACTCTTTTACTCATTGCCCTACAATTCAAACTTTTGCTTAGGAGAGAGAATCTTAATGGTTGGTAAGTTTTACTCTCTCTATGCTCTACATGATTTCCTATCGTTGTGCTCTACTCAGGGTTTTATTGGCATGATTTTAAATGGTTACAAACCATTAGGTATGATTTAGGATGTGTTAAGTTATGTTTAGTGCGCTTTATTGTTGAGTCATGTTAGTTAATCTCTAACACAATAAACACACTGAACAATTCTAGACATTATGAATATCCCGAAATAAAACATATATTTATGAATCATTTTTAACAAGAACCTATCTTTCTTAAAGTAGACATGCAAAGCTTATTGAATAAATTTTTTTTCATAAGATTTGACTTTATTTTCGATTTTATATGGATTTTCAAAACTAACATTGTTGCATTGAAGAACTACAATTCCAGCAAAACGACCAAATTTACAAAATTATTTGCAATGCCAAATGAATTCGAAAAATTCTAACATTTTAAATGGAGGTTAATATCTGCGTCTAGTATTTCTGGTTTTAATTTCATAATTTTCTAATTAATATATAATTTTATAAAAATCTCAAAACCCATACTGTTCAATTAAGGCACTATGAGACAATTTTGAATTTATCAAGAAACAAATAGTTTGAAAATGGTTTTGGTGTCAAATC
The DNA here is from genome assembly GCF_000493195.1 of Citrus x clementina. NCBI lineage: Eukaryota > Viridiplantae > Streptophyta > Magnoliopsida > Sapindales > Rutaceae > Citrus > Citrus x clementina. Next base: position 15,366,681 of record NW_006262274.1, read on the forward strand.
CTCTTAAAAATTTTATGGGAGATACCGATGAATGTCTTGAATAGTACTGTAAAATATTGTGTCATTCTGATTTTTAGATTAAGAGTTAAAATTCTGAGAATCAGACTTGGACGGGTACGAATTAGAAAATCAAATTTTTAGAATAAGTTGTTAATAGTTACATCTTCTATTTGTTTAAGGTGTTTGAGGTGTTTAGGACTATTAGAGGCTTAGAGGTATGTTTAGATCATTACTTTTATCGAGGTAAGTAACTTCATTCCTAATGTATCCGTATTATAAGTACATGTGTTTTTATACTTCTTTGAAAATTAATTGATTTTCATAACAAAAATTAGTTTTGTAAATGTTTTCAAATCTGGAAATTATGTTATTTTTATGGTTTAATAGAATATCATAAATTCCTTTAAATAAGTCATTTATTTTGTTACATGATTATCTTTTATGAATTTGCCTCTAAAATATTAGAATGGAATTTATTTTGCAAGCTTAATTCATTGTTATGATCTTTTAATGAGCCTGATAAGAATTTTTTGATCATTTATACAATATAGATTATTTATGATTGTTCGGGGGCCACCTCTTGAGGCTATATAAGGGCCACCTTTTAGGGGTCATAGACTCATAGTGCCGTAAAGTGCCACATATAGTACAAAGTGCCACATGCAAATCTTTATATATGAAAAATGAATTTAATTATTTTGGCTCATTGTCCGTAATTATTCTGATTATGATTCTGATTCTATTTCTAGTTAGGTCACCGGGAGTATAGGTAATATTATGTGACATGAGCTAACCTTGTTGCTTTCTGTATATTTGCTCTATGAATTACTCCCATGATTAATTATGTTTTTGATATTCCAAACTACTATGAATTTATGTCATTTTGTTGTAATATGTCGTTTTATGAAATTTATGATTTATAATAAATGTTGTAATAAAAAGAAGGCTTGCAATGTTTTTTTGGTATTCGATAAGTCTAATGTGTTGAGAATGGTTTTTCTTACCGAGTTGATGGCTCATCCTTTGTCAATATTTTTTACAGATTAAATACCTTGTTGAGAGGTGTGCTTATCTTTGGAGCCAGATATTCATTTACTTTTGCTAGTTGAATAGGAGAAGGATAAACTCATGTTTCTTTAAGTTTGTTTATTTTATGAACTTGTAATTGGAGATTTTTTAGACTTTTGTTAAATTTATGTTTTCGGGAGAAAATATATAGACATATAGATTTGTGGATTTATTTGAATAAAATTTAAGGTATTTCAGTTTGAGGATTTTGTGTAAGAATTTTGATTTGTAAGTAACCTCCTTCATCATGTGCTCTACTTGTGTTGGATTTGGAGTGTTACATTTAGAGTGTTGAGGGCCTTAGGCAAACAATTTTTTTTTACGAGGCCTCCTTACATTCAACAACTTCAATGCTCAAAGAAACATAAGAGAGCTCAAAATTCAATCAATTTTTAACTATATATTGAATACCAACAATCAGCAAGATAATAAGAAATTTTAAAAAAGAAAAGTAATCAAAAAGATATCTTTTTTACTTCTTTTAGAACTATTATTTCAAGAAACTTTTTTTTTTCAGTTCAAAAGGGAACCAATAAATGCAATAATTTTTAGCATGAAATTTTATAATGTTAAATAATTAAGGACCTTTTTTAAACAGATAAAGAATTTTATCTTCTTGAATTTAATTAAAAAATTATTAATTTGAGTATATTAAGGAAATACTTAAAAAAAAGGGGGTCTTCCTCACATGTGGGATCGAGGCAGCCACTTTGGAGTCTTTTTAACATATGAGTCCTACGCAACTGTCTAATTCGCCTATATTTGAAGCCGCCCCTAACCAAGAAATTATATCTATCCTTAACTAAATTCAGTGAAGCAATATCCGAAGTATTTGGGATCAAAAGCCAAAGCATGAGAACAAAGAATTAGAAAGTCGTCTATAAGATCAAGTTTTTTTAGGCAAGAGGTGTTATTGACCCGTTGATTGTCTATAAGAAAATGGAAAATCCGTAACATTTATGGTCTACCAACAAAGGCTGAAGAAAGGCTGAAGCTCATTCCTGAGGCAACCATCGGAAAGAACATAGGCAAAAGGACTGCAAAGATTTGAACACTAGCAGCCATGACATTGACATATTGCTTTTGTTCGCTCTCAATAATTTATTCACAAGAGGGAAATGTTTCTTGTTCATACAAACTTACATCGCAGACTTTAATGAGTTAAAATCAAGAGAGAAATTAATCCAAAAAGCATTGCATTCATGTGTCCCATTAATGCTTTGAAGTTAAGGACTATGACTAGATATTTAAGTTGTTTTGAGTTCTTAATCTGGACCATCAAAAGCCATCTCATGATTCGGATTCACACTTATCTGGAGTGACATAAAGGTGCTTTGAAAACCAATAACTCATGATATAGAAAAAATCTTCACTAACAGTCCATGAGATGTCTTCCTCGGCCCCTTAGGCAATTGATAGACATAGGACTGGACTCAAAACCTAAAGTTCTTTTCTGCATCTAGAAATGCTGAGGACAAGGAAAACTGCAAAGTTTATCACAGCCCCAAGAAGTAAACTGCCTTTGTTCTTTTGTTTTGGAGTTGGGTTCGTGAAGAGACAACATGTTCTTTTTTCTTTGTGGATATTTGTAATTTGAATTGAAAGAGAAAGAGAGATGCTTTGGGTGTCAAGTGGGGCGAAGTGGTTGTCTCTACAAGCAAGAAAAGAATCCATTCTCCTCAGTCTCTACAATTTTTTTTTTTTGAAATGACTGTACATGAATCTAAGGAATTGATTGATAGAGAGTGTTTTGCTTTTGATAAGCAAATATGGAAGTGAAGGGGACAACTCTGCTTTTGCTGACGGTTGTTGAGCATTTGTTTCTACTTTTTGTATTTATTTTGTTTTGCTTTGGTCTTGAGTCTTGTCAGTGGAATGGAAGCTGAGATCGGAAGCGGGAACTTGGAATGTGCCCGTTTATGATTGTTAATAGTAATATTATATTTATCACTCTTAACTTTATTTGTTAATTTTATTAAATAATCAATTATAATTAAGAGTTATTTTATATTAATATGCGAATGGTGAATTGTTATAAAATAAAGGAAAAATGCTGTACAAAGTTTAAGGAGTTGGGTGTTTTGGTGATATTATGTACTATATTTTGTTTTGGTGATATTAAGTAATTCTCGTTTTGGAAATTAGATATTGTTTGATACATCAAGGAAGTTAAGCAAGACAGACATTGAGATCCAGTCTCTAATTGATGGGCTATTTACTTGGAATGCAATAAACCAATTCCTTTTTCAAGGAAAGAAATTGAACCCATTAATACTAGCTGCCACAGCTGAAGAAATGGCGGATGCTTACAAGAGTGTTAAGAGATCTATCCAAACAAAAAGGGGTTGCGAAGCTCAGGCTATGGACTCCCCACCTACAGGCTGCTGCAAAGTCAATGTTAATGCAGCTGCTAACATGGACAATCACATTGTTAGCCTAGGAGTGGTAATGAGAGAAGGATGGGGTGCAATTGTTGCAGCAGCTATCATAACCTGAATTTGCAATGGTAATGTGTCTTAAATACGCAGAAACTGAAGTGGTTGAATGGGGAAGGCAGGTGGCTAAAAATGCAGGATTGCCAGCAGTGATTTTTTAAATGATTGCCAAGAAGAAGTTGATTTGCCAAACAATAGAAAGGGTAGCAAGACAGATATAAATTGGGTGGTGTCACAGATTGAAGAGAAGAAGAATGATTTCAATGAAGTCAAAATTCAATACACACCTAGGTCTCCTATTGCTAATGGGCACACCTTAGCTAAACTAGCTTTAGGAGGTAATGCATCTGTCGTTTGGCTGGACCGTGTCCCCAGCACAAATTAAATGCGTTTATTCACTCTTTAATCTGATGAAGGATTATTTTCCTTAAAAAAAAGAAAAAATTAATAAGCATAAGCACTCAATTGAATTTTGACATAAATTTATAATCATTTATTGTTTTGCTTTCGATTCTTGTTTGATTCGATCTTGTATGCACTCAAATTTATTGTTGTGTGTTCTTGATAGAAAGATCGTTTTTGATCGAAAGATCATTTGTTCTTGGGGATGATTGGATTTAGTTGATCAAATTTGCTTTAACAAACTGGTGTTAGAGCTGATTGACACAACAGAAATATGAAGTTCAGAAATTCAATGGTGAAAATGAGTTTAATCTTTGGAGGGTCAAGATGTGAGAAATCTTTGGTTCGTTAAGGACTTGAGGCAGCCATTGAAGATTACCCCCAAAGGAGCAGTTGCAGAGGACCAGTATTGCCAACAATCTAAAGGACATCTTGAGCAAGGCTCTAATGTCAGTTTGCTTATTGCATATAGCTTGCTGAATTTATCATAATATACTATATAGTAGGGAGATGTTTTAAGTGAACTACTACTCTACATCCTGATAATCTCTGTTGGCTGCTTGGCATCAAGAAGTTTGATTTGTAGTGAAAGCAACATCACCAGAATTCTCTAAATTTATGCTCCGTCTTTGATTCATTTTAAAACGCAAAATCCTCCTGAAACGCCAAAATGTTTGGATGAGACGAACGGCCCGAACAATCTGATACCGACGATGCTCAATGAATGCATTTTTCAAGTCACTGGCCAAAAGATAGAAGCCCTCAACTTCAGTAAGTGCTTGAATAGTTGTGGTTGAAATGGGGAGGTTGGATGAGGAGGGGTTATCGACCTTCTGCTGAGCCCAAGCAATAAGTTCTTCTCCGCAGAAGTCACCATATCTGAGATAATCTTTTTTCCCATTATGACCATCAGAGGAGGTGGCTATAGTTACATTTCTGGCGCTGTGGCTCCAAAGCTTACCCTCCAACACAAAAACCATCTCATCAATTGGGTCTCCCTCCCGAAAAATGCGTGTACGATCAGTAAAGAAAACGGGATTGAGACAATCACTCAGATCCACCAACTCTTTTTCGCCCCACCTTTCGAACTCCTTTACCTAGACATTCAAGAATCGCAACGTATATGTATCATTCAATTGAACACTAAATGCTGAGAATAAAGTTATATTTTGGGATCCTTCTCAAATTCATTTCCTAGTTTTTTTTCCATGATAGGAAGATTAGAACGAGTGATTGTTTTAGCTATATATATATATATAGCAGGAACTCACATTCCTGAGCAGTTCTGTGCCCAGCTCTCCCTTTACTTGGCTTCTAAGACCCTGGGGAAGATTATTGACCAAATTAACTACATCGGCATGCTTGTCGTCTATCCAGTTCTGCTGTTTATAATTTTTTATCTTCTGTTGGAGTCGAGAAGAGAGTCTGCCGAAGGACGGCCCCTGCTTTATCTCCTTCAATTTCTGTTCTCGACTCCTTGATCTTTCGGTGTCAGACTGCCCAAATGAGAGATAATTAATAAAATTAAACTAAAAATCAATTGAGCTCTAGCTTCTAGCTAGCTTCAATCTTAAATATTTATCGTAAGAAAATTAGTTAATTGAGAGCAATAAATATTGTAATACCTGCATCTTTCCAATTAGAAAGACAAACAGCACCACGCCAAAGTTGGTCATACAAATTGCAAATATGTTGTCCAAGATATCGGTACTTGCTTCCAGGTTCTGTCCAAAAGCACTATAAAGAAAAGATTTAAAAAAAAAAAAGTTCAATTAGTCTGCATATATCTAAACATTCAACTTCACTTAATTATTAACATACCATCCAACCACAAAGAAAAAAGTATCTTGCATGCACAAATTAACCTGAGATTTTGTAGGCCCCATCGTAAACAATGCAAGAATTTCTGGGGAAAATATGTCACCCCCACAATACCAGACTGAAGAGCATCTTCAAATAGTCCAAAATCGTAGTTTGTTTTATTTCCAGTCGTTATAGGACAAAATTCATCAAGAAATTTGTAGTCTCTTAAACTATCATCACAGTAGAAAGATCTGCTACTGCATCTAATATGATGATTTATGCAGGTTTTCTTCCAGCATGCGGTCACTTTTTCTATGGCCAAAAAGTACCATAATGCTCCAAATACCTAAACAGAGCAGCACCATGGCACCATGATCAGGAAAAAGAAAAATTTGCTGAGTTTGAGGAGGAACTCAACTAAATTGTGGCAATTGACTTACAGATGGATATGGTACTTTTAACTTACATGGCCGCCATGCATGTAAAGAAAAAGATTGAATGAAACAATGGCCCACGTTGAGTCATTTTTGGTAAGTAAGCCGTAGGTTCGAATGACCCTCAGCACATATTGTAGAAGAAAGAACGTCATCGAAAATAAAAATTTCCTGCCGCTCATTCTATGAGATTTCGCTAGCATCACTAGCACCTGGAGAGTTTCCAGTTCATTTTAGCGATATATGAAAATAGAAATCTGACAGATAAGATTTAATATAAACTTTACATGAAAATGCTCAGGTGACATGAACATTTGCACTTGAGTATAGCTCGACTACTGATTTGGTTCAAGATTCTGGATTTAACGTTCGAAAAAATTGTTAAGCATGTTGTTAAATCATATAGCTTAAGAGTTTTTTCAAAATTTAACAAATTTAAGGATTCTAAATTGAAACAAATACAAAGAGTGGATATTTATATATAAAGTAACAAACAGAAAGATTGGATATTTGCCATACCTGGGGGATGGGAAGAACAGCCAGAATATCAATGAGGAAGAAAATCCACAAACGTGCGGTTGCGTATGCAGATTTTTTCACTTCTTCCTTGTTTCCGCGTAATTCAACATACATCAGATGGATAATTCGGGGTAACTTATGAAGATCGATGAAGGAACGGAGGAAAGTAGCTGTAATTCCCAAATTTCTGTCCAATTGAAAGCACTTGTTTTGATTATTCAGAACGGGAATGTAGAAGAAAAAAGGATCCAAGGTTATTGCAATCATCCTCAATGAAATAAATGTTTTCTCCCCAACTGCAAACCGCCAGTAAATCGGCACCAATATTTGCAGAAACATCACCAGAGATAATATGGCCACTAGAAATAACGCCACTGATATCAAACCAGCAGTCAAATAGGATACTGCCGGCAGAGACAAAATGAAAATTAGGAATGTTGCAATAGGTGCAATACAATTTTTGGCACGTGAACATGTATTTCGGACATTTTCCCAGAATGAGCATGTTCCATCTCTACGTTCTCCAGAAGGTGGCCTTGTCCTACCTTCCTCTAATTGCAAGCCCTGAGAACTGATCAAAGCATGCATAGAATATATTTATCCATTATGATATTATCATGCATCATTAAGCAGCATTGTTGGAATATAAAATCTATATATCCGAAATGTACCATCTTAAAATTATAAAATATCTTAAGTATTAGTAACCTTCTAAAAGTTTTCTTTAACTGAAAAAAAATGAAAAAAAAATAATAAAGTTGAGGTTGATATTAACAACTTGTTAACTAATTTACTAAGCCAAATTCGATGAACAGGATATACCAACACTGAGGAGAGAGGAGAAAAAAATAAAAATAAAAACTTGCATGATCCTATATGTTTACTTCTACTGAAAAAAAAAATGTAGGGAACTTACTCCATTGGAGGGCCGATTTGTGCAGAAGACTGCGGAGTTCACTTGGCCAAATTAGTAATCTAAAGTCTGCTTCTTATACTGGTATTTACACAACCAGTTCAATAAACATATGCATGCAAGTGTTAAACAATTATTTATTTAAATATCAATTCATGCAGTCCCATAGAAGTGCTACACACCAAAATAAAGTTCCAATAAAAAAAGAAAAAAAAAGTCGTCTATATTTATTTATTTTTTAAATTTGACACCCACAAAAAAGATAAAGTAATTAACTAAATATTAGAAAATGTAAAGTATTAATTAAATTAGCATCATTCTAAATCTGATTTTCGAAAGATAGAATTTAAAAAAAAAATGAAAACAGCTCAAACCAACAATTTTACTCAACTGTATTAGCCTTAGGTTTGAGCTACTTGATATAACAAAATTGAGGGGAAAAAGAAGGGGGCGGGGGGGGGGGGGGGGAAAAATTTTTTTCCTATAATACCCCCTATCTTTTTCTATCCTCTACTAATTTTATTGTACTATTATTTAACTTTAATTATTTCTATTATTGTCGTATTTACATATCATTTTTCTAATGTTCTCCTTCTTTTCCTCTTTATTTTCAACTTTTTATCTCCTCTTGCTTAGCTTCTTAATCTTATCCTCGTTTATTATCTTCTTTC
>NW_006262274.1:15375025-15377989 GCF_000493195.1 Citrus x clementina
CGTTAGAGGTATCAACTTTATGTCCGCCCATATGGGGATTAATTGTAGAAGCCCGAGGCCAAATTATTCTGATCCGTGGATCCCCTTTGGAGGAGGCTTCTCGATACTCTTAATAAATGATTCTCGACCAAGGGGGGGGGGGGGGGGGGGGGGGAAGAGAGTTACTTGATCCCCACGTCGACTTCTACTTATTTGTGATAAAGAGGGGAGAAAAAAAAAAATTATTCCATCGGAGTGCTCAATGTTGAAGCATTCTCCACTAAATTTAAGGAAGTAACTTGACCGAATTGGCAGAAATATAAAGTTTGATTCTTCTACTGGTTTCGTGATTATTCAGTTCCAAAAGACATATATTACTACACTTGTAAGTAAAGAATCCAAAGCCCACAAAAAGGCAAAAAGCAAAATCAACTCTTAAGCAGGTGCAAAACAGAATACAGTAATAACGAGCAACTTCTTAAAGAAATTAACATACAATAAAATTTTCTGATTTCCATTTGGCCCAGTAGATTAAGGCTCCGTTTGATACAGTTTTTTAAGTAGAGCTCATTTAAATAGATTTTTTATTAGTAGAGCTTTTATAAATAAAGTTTTTACTGAAAAAAATTTAATTATTTAGTTGTCAATAAAATTTTTTATTAAAAATTTATGAAATTACTTTAATAGATAAGTTTTTTAAAGTTATGTTATGACAAGAATAAAGTAAAATATTCAAATAAGTATATGATATTTTAAATATTTTAACATTTAAAAAAACTTTTCAACCTCTACTCCAAAAAGCCCAAAATTTGAAATTTTGCTAGTAGGCAAAATAGCTTATTTAAGCTTCAAAAACTCTATTAGAAAAGCAACCAAACAACAACAAAAATTATAATAAGAGCTTATGAAATAAAATAAATACTTATGATCATTAAATAAGTCATACCAAACAGGCACTAAGTTAACAATCTTGCTAAGTGCATAAGGTAGAAAAAATTAAATTAATAACAATAATGCTATATATCCCAAATATTAATCTCAAAACTGAAGAAACTTGTTTTTCATTTCTCAAAATAAAACATTATACATTGAGTGTTATTTATAGATGCAGAGACTACATTTTTTTCAAAGATTACATACGTGATTACGGAAGGAAATGTGTCGATCCGTTCGGTGCAGATCGTGTCTTTGGCAAGTGCGGATCATGCCTTTGAAAACTTCCTTCAATGCCGTTTTATTTGGCATTCTCAACACTCCCCCTCAAGCTGGTGCATAGATGTCTTGCATGCCCAGCTTGTCTATGAATTTTGTAAATGCTCTGCTTGAAATGGCCTTCGTTAAAATATTTGCAAGTTGATCTTCTGATCGAATTTTCGGCAGTTCTAAGACTTTTTTCATCTAATTTCTCCTTGATGAAAAATCTATCTACCTCGACGTGTTTTGTTCGATCGTGTTGAACTGGGTTATGAGCATTATCTCGTGCAGTTTTGTTGTCACAGTATAGCTGTATTGGTTGTTATGATGGATAGCTCAAATCTTTTAAGATAAAGCTTATCCATAACCCTTCACATACCCCAAGGGCTATGCCTCGATATTCTGCTTCAGCGCTCGAACGGGCAACAACGTGTTGTTTCTTGCTTCTCCATGTGACAAGATTGCCTCCCACAAAGGTAAAATAGCCTAAGGTAGAGCGTCTATCACTAGCTGACTCGGCCCAATCTGTATCAGTATAAACTTTTATGTTGTTGTAATCTTCATTTTTAGAAAAAAAGATTTCTTTTCTTGGATTTGACTTCAGGTACCTCAGGATCTACATTACTGCTACCATATGTTGTTCTCCGGGATTATGCATAAACTAACTTACAACACTCAATGCATAAGCAAGATCTAGCCTTGTGTGGGACAAGTACATCAATCTTCCAATCAACCTTTGATATCTTCCTTTGTCTACTGGAACTTGGTCTGAGGTAATACAAAACTTCAGTCCTTCTTCTATTGGGGTGTCAATAAGCTGACAAGCTGACATTCTTGTTTCATGCAATAGATCTAAGGCATATTTCCTTTGAGACAGGAATATTCATTCCTTAGATCGAGAAATCTCAATTCCAAGAAAGTGTTTTAAGGCTCCTAAATCATTCATCTCAAACTCTCTCAACAAATACTTCTGAAGAGCCTTTCTTTCTTCCTCGTTGTTACCTGTAACTACCATATCATCCACATAGACGATAAGGACAGTAATTTTACCTTGCCATTTTTTAATAAATAAGGTATGATATGAACTGCTTTGGTTATAGCCAAAAACACTTATAACCTTTGTGAATTTCCCGAACCATGCTCTTGGGGATTACTTCAACCCGTATAATAATTTCTTTAATTTGCATACTTTCTGATTGAGTCATTCTAGTCCACTACATCCTGGTGGTAGATCCATATAAATTTCTTCAAACAGGTCTCCATGAAGGAAAGCATTCTTTATATTAAATTGTTGCACTGGTCAATCCAAGCTTGTTGCTAATGATAATAAGATATGAATAATATTAATTTTTTTGCTACCGATGCAAATGTATCAGTATAATCTATCCCGTAGGTTTGGGTGTAATCCTTATCTGCGAGCCTTGCTTTGTATTGTTCGATTGAGCCATCTATCTTGTACTTTATAGTGTAGATCCATCGGCAACCCACTGGTTTCTTTCCTGGTGGAAGATCAACTAGTTCCCATGTTTGATTTTTCTGAAGAGATCTCATTTTGTCATTCATAATTGCTTTCCACTTTGGGTCTTTTAAGGCTTCCTGCACACTGTTAGGAATAGATACAATAGATAATTGATTCACAAATGACTAATTTGATTCTGACAAGCGATAGTTAGTGTCATGACCCAACCCAGACCTGGCAAGATATTGTCCGCTTTGCGCCTTAATAAGGCCCGCACGGATTTGTTCTTAGGGCGCCCATACACCCCAAAACGCGTCTTGCCAATTAAGGTG
>NW_006262274.1:15378077-15398629 GCF_000493195.1 Citrus x clementina
TGGGTCATGACATTATGGTATCAGAGCGGCTCCGCGTGTCCTCTTGAGCGATGGTGGGGCAAACCTCAGCGAGGACGCTGAGTCCCCAAGGGGGGTGTATGTAACACCCTAGGCGAATCCCACATTGGCAAAGCACGGGAGAGATGCTGGGTTTATAAGGGGTGATCCACACCTTAATTGGCAAGACGCGTTTTGGGGTGTATGGGCGCCCCAAGAACAAATCCGTGCGGGCCTTGTTAAGGCCCAAAGCGGACAATATCTTGCCAAGTCTGGGTTGGGTCATGACAGTTAGACACAAAATAACTTATAGGGTATTTGACTCTACTAGAGAGGTCAGACTCATATGTGGATTTAGGGATACCTCTATTTTGACGTTGGGGAAGTATTCTTCTGATTAGATTGGGACTTGTGGTAGGAATATCCTCTGCAGATGATTGGTTATGTATTTCTTCATGTGGTTCTTCATGAAACTCGTACTCGATTATGGTTGTGCCTGAGTTATTTTGCTTCCCAAATGTATCTTCACTTATTTCAACCCAAGAATCATCGCCATTTTTTTTTCCAATATCTTGAAGGTTTACTACCTCAATGGAGGATTAATCTTCTTCAGGTGGAAGATATGTAAGAGTATGAATTTCCTCTTCAATACTGCCCCTGAAATTTAGGCTCCGATAGGTAGTACATGATATCTTCATGAAAGACGACATCCATGGTGATATATATTTTTCTTGATGGAGGATGATAGCATCAGTACCCCTTTTAATGTAAGACATACCCTACAAACACACAACGTAGTGCTCGAGGAGATAATTTATCCTGTTGCGGCAAATGAACGAAGGCACCACAGCCAAACACATGTGGGGGTAAATTCAGCACATTTGGTGATATAATTGCTTTATTTAGAACTTGGAAAGAAGTATGGAATCCAAGGGAGCTTGAAGGTGTTCGATTGATCAAGTATGTTGCGGATGCCAGTGCTTCTCCCCAATAATATAGTGGCATGTGGGCCTGGATTAGTTATTCTCAAATAACTTCTAGTAAATGTATGTTTTTTCATTCAGCAACACCATTTTATTGGGGTGTGCCCACACAAGTGATTTGATGGACAGTTCCTTGTGATTTCAGAAACTGTTGAATTATTGTGCTCATATACTCGCCTCTATTATCAATATATATAACTCGAATTTGTGTCTGAAATTGAGTCGTCACCATCTTATGAAATCTTTGAAATAAAGAGTTTACTTCATCTTTTGATTTCATCAAAAAAATCCATGTCATTCTGCTACAATCATCAATAAATGTAACAAACCAACGAACTTCTCCAATTGTAGAAACTTTAGATGGTCCCCATCTATCAGAATGTACTACCATGAAAGGAATTGAATTCTTATTTAAGGACAATAGAAAAGTAGTTCGATGGCTTTTTGAAAGTTCACAAACATCACATTTAAAGTTACAAACATCAAATTTCAGAAACAAATTAAGAAATAATTTTTTTAAGTAACCAAATGATACATGCCCTAAACGTCTATGCCATAACCAAGTTTATGATTTTCTTTTTTCCATGGAACTATCTGCTACTAATGCGGGGCTTAGCTTTTCAGTGTTTGTTAATGTCATTTCCAGGTATTACAAGTTGTCTCGTCTAATACCATAACCAATTGTTTGCTTCGTTTGGATGTCCTTAAACACGCAATCCAAAAAATTACAACACATGATAAGTAAGTGGTTATTTGAGACACAGATAAAAGATTATAATCTAAAGATTGAACAATTAACACAGAGTCTAAGTTTAATTTATCTGTGAGTCATAAAGATCTTTCCCCAATAATTGAGGTTGTGGTTCTATTTGCAGTGGAAACATGTTTTTGTAAAGATGATTTCAATTGAGAAATTTGTCGAGAATCAAAAGTCATATGATCACTTGCACTAGAATCAATTATCCATGTACTATTAATAACAGGTGTAAGAGTTTTAAGGGCCTTACCTGGACTGACAGAGGTTGTAATTTGTACTGAAGATTCTTTTCTAGGATCTGTTGTGGATGTGGATTTAGCTACTGTAGTTTTTCTTATCCTTGTTTAGTGTTCTTCTTCCGCGTATCCCACCCGTCAGGATATCCAATGATTTCAAAGCATTGTTCTTTTATATGACCCTTTTTCTTACAATGAGTGCAATGAAGTGATGACTTGTCAACAAGTTTTCTTTGAGGCTGTTGTCATGCTATCATAGCAGATGTTTATGAGCCAACCTTCTTGTTTAGTTTGCTTTGTTGTACATATTTCTTCGAATCAAAGAATAACATTCTTCTAAGTCTGGGATAGTATCTTTTCGTAGAATTTCTCCACGAACTTGGTCAAATTCTTTATCAAGCCCTGCAAGAAAAATGTGCACTCTCAATCTTTCAACAGATTTTCTGTTTATTACAACATCTTCTGGATCCTTCATGACCACTTTATCTCGGTGATCAAGTTCTCGAAATATTTCGATCAATTCTCCGTAAAATTTAGAGAGTAATCGTCCATTTTGTTTGGTAGATAACACCTTCTGGTTTAGAGTGAAAACTTGTAATTCATCTCTTCCATCATAGAAGGTCTTTGATAATGCATTCCAGATTTCGTAGGCTGTAGGAATTCGTAAATATCGTTTTATGATCTCAGGAGACATGGATATGAGTAACCATATTTTTACTTTTTGGTTCTCACTATACCATTTCTCATATTCGTTTGAAGATTCTTCAGATGGCTTTGTGCTGCTACAAATATATAAGAGTTTTTCTCTTTCTACGAGATGCATCTCCATTATTTGAGACCAAACATCGTAGTTTGTCTAAATAAGGACAATTCCGGCATTAAATACCCCATTAAATTGAACAGATTGAATGACAACAGGAGTAAATTCAATTGAAATTTTCTCCATTTTTTCTTTTCTTTTTTTTTCTCTTCCTTTTTTTTCCTTTTTTTTGTTTTTTTTTTTTTTTGGGCGTATAGCTTCAAACAAGGGAAAAAATAATTGTTTTGAGCCCAAACGGCAAGCGTTTTGTTTCTGCTTAAGAAAATGATATGTCGGTTCTGATTGAATAAAAACGACAAGTCATTTTAAGGTTGCTGCACTTCTAAGAATAAAACGGCACGTCATTTTCTTTCTGAACGTCGTTTTCTTTCTGATTAAGAAACCGACATGTAGGTTATTGTGGAATGAAAAAAAAGTCATTTTCCAATTTGTTGCACTTCTGGATATGAAAATGACATGTCATTTGGAGTCATCTTCAACCTCTGGACCGCGTTAGGGTGCGTGAGTGGTGACAGAGGCGCGTGGTTGTTGTTCGTGATTCCGAGAAGTGCATGGAGACGCGTGTGATTGTGTTGAGAAACAAACTTTTTACAGTTTGCTTACTGAAAATGGAGAAATTTGATGCTATCCTTGGTTTTTTAATGTCACTCTCTTGAACAATTTATGGGACTGTTGATGGATTTGTAAACTCAAGCTTTTACGTATGGGTGGCTTGTGTTTTGATTGGCATGGGTTTCTGTAATGCTAGGAATGATTTTAAGGAAGAAAAATGGTGGAAAAATGGCTATGGGAAGGAGTTGGTTTCCTATGTTTTTGTTACAAACATAGCAGCGTACCTTGCTATGATACCATGAAGAAACTTATTTTTCATTTCCCAAAATAAAACATTATACATTGAGCGTTATTTATAGATGCAGAGACTACATTTTTTTTCAAAGATTACATACGTGATTATGGAAGGAAATGTGTTGATCTGTTTGGTGCGGATCATGTCTTTGACAAGTGCGGATCATGCCTTTGAAAACTTCCTTCAATGCCATTTTATTTGACATTCTCAACAAAAACTCATCTCAAGTGATGTGATAACTGATATAGCTTCCCACTTATGAGTTTATTCTAAATTAAAATAGACTCCTCTATAATTATTCATTTTAAATCTCATCCATTTATTCCTTTTACAACTAAAAGTTTTTTAAGTATCGTTTTTGGCTTGGCTGCAAACTGAATGAACAAAGACAAACAAAGAAAGAAAGTTCAAAGAGAGCAAAGCTTTTGGTTTCTTCTCAATAATTACAGGTTTGTAATTCCTACTAAACTATTTTATTAGCACTTAACAATCAGCACTTCTTAAAAAAAAAAAAAACGAATTGATTGAATTTGAATTGCTTGGCTGCAAACTAAATGAACAGAGAGAGGAACTTTAGGAAGAACAAAACTTTTCAGAGTAGATGACGGATTTGGAGTCAAAAGAAATAAAAGACTCCCTAAAAATCATTACTACTAGGTGAATTGTTTTTTTATATACCTTGTATTAAAATGTTTCGAGTTTGTATTAATTGATGATGATTTTAATTAGTTGGATATTTTTGCTTTATTTGAATCAGGTTGATGACAAGAATGATACAAGCAATGACCCAAAAGTAGAAGAAATTATTAAGCCAAAAATTGGCATGGTTTGTTATACGAATTTGGATTTGTTTGAGTCCTACAAGAAGAATGGGAAGTTTATGGGATTCGAAATTATTAAAAGAACCTCTAGCAAAGGAGACGATGAAGAGTTGAAATATGTGACATCTTCATGTTCACCCAGTGGCAAGCCAAAATCTTTACTGAACCATCCCTTTAGATTACAGCCAACAACCAAAACAAATTGCAAGGTTAAAGTAAGGGCAACAACATGCTTGGACAGAAAGTGGGAAGTCATGTCTAGGTATGGCAAAATTACCTGCCAACCAGCAAACCTGCCCAAATCTACCTGCAAAACCCCATCCACTGTGGGTAATTTTGTGGGTTACAACGGATTTGGTATTTCAAACTTAAATTCACTGCGAGTTGTGAGTGAGTTTGGTATTGAGAAAAAATATGTTAAGTACCAGCGTGAGTATCCACCAACTAAAGGTGGCAGAAAAACCCGCCCGAATCGGATTCTGCCCGGACCCGACGTGTGCGGTTTGGGTTTTACCCGGACCGTATGAATGAAAAAGCGGATCCGGGCATTGATTTTCAATGCCCGGATGCTTCCGGGCACGGGTCCAGTCACAGCACCAAGAACCCGGAACCTGGACCCGTGCTCGGTTTTTTATTAAGTAAAAAAAAAAAGAAAATATAAAACCGAAAATAAAATTTGCTTTGCCCAATTGCCCCCAAAACTGAACCCTAAAACACGATTGCAACTTTGCAAGTGAACAACGCAGCACTGCAGCAATCAGCACCCACCCTGAAATCTCTAAATCGGCGGCACCTCTCTCCGTCTCTCCACCACCCACCGGCACCGATGCAGTGTTGACCACGCCTCTCCCTCCCCGAAACTTTTACCTTCCTCAGTCAACTCTATTTCTCCTCGCACAGCACAGTCGTCCCGTCAGAAAGCTCTTCACCGTTTGGTCGTCTTCTCAGCGGCAGCCACCACGCGACGGCATCAACTGTTCTTGTTCAGCTTGAACTTCACCAACACAGCCACGACCCATGACCACGAGGTATTATTAATTTTTTTTTGCTGTTTTTTCAAAAAAAATGAAGAAATTAAGTAATTGGCATTATTGTTGTTAGGTGTTATATATATATATATATATATATATGCAGCATGCTTAATTATTTTCTTGGATGACATCCAGGAACTAGAAGAAGGGGAGTACGAGGAAGATGAAGTAGAATTAGATGAAGATGAGGAAGAAGAAAATGGAAGCGTCCATGATGACGGAGAAGGGGAAAGGGAGGCTGATACCGAAAACTATGAATCTGAAAATGACTTACAACATAGGGAATTGCAGGTTTAAGGATAGTGATTTCAGGTTCTGACTTTGTTTCCAAGGGATTTGAAAATAAGCAGACAACAAAGCACATGAAATCAACTTTGATGTCCACAAGATAATCCTGGGCATTTTTCTTTTCTCTTCATTATGGAAAAAGAAGAGAGAACAAAAAGACCAAGGCATTTTTCTTCTTTCGTCAAATCGATTCCTGGGCATCAAATCTCTTTACAGTTTGAAAGGGAGTTTCTGCTAAGTGCTAATTCGAGGATAAGTTATGAATTTCCAGGCCCAATTGCGCAAGCTTTCAACCTTGTGAATTTCCACTGCCCTGTTTACTTATTTAGCATTTTTTATCAATTTTTTTTTAGCCAGTTTTGAAAATGCGGGTAGAGAAAACCTAGAAAAAACCCGTGCCCAGATAGTGTCGAGCATATACCCGGCCCGCATAAAAAAAATCCGGGCACAGTCCGGGTCCGGACAGTTATGTGTGAAATCCGGGTCGATCCCGGGCACCCCCAAACCCGGACCCAACCCGGACTTTTGCCATCCCTACCACCAACCCACATTCTTTATTTCAATTATTTATATTTTTTATTTTAATCACAAAAATTACATTATTTGAGCTAAAGCTTCTAATTCCTAAACCTAACTCATCTCACTGCTACATTTATATAATAAGCTTTTAGTAAGTAGAAATTTTATAATTTTTATTACTAATATTTTATTTTACTTTAATTGATTTTGTTTGTTTTACCTTAACGATAATTGTATAAAATCTACTTGTTAATATTATTGATAATATTTGTATATTGATTAAAAGATAAAGTAAGGCATTGATATTAGTGATGATGATTTGCCTATAATAGAAATATTTTGTGTTAGATTAATATATTTTGTGTATTTTTTAATGTTGAAATTTTAATTTATTATTTACATTGATAAAATCTAGAATTGAATATTGTTTGCGGATTTTTTAGGCTATTATATATATTTATAGTTTGAATTATATAATTTAAGTTTTTATGTCTTATTAAAAATCTTTTTTTATTTTTGTGATTTTAAATCACAAAAAAAATCCTCTAAGAGTTGCAGGTGGGTTCAATAATTGTTAAAACCCGCAGAGAACGGGTTTCTCTAAAAAAATAAAAACTCGTTGCGGGTGGATGGTAATTTAAAGTTTTTGCAGGTGCGGGTTTGCCATTGGCAAACCCGCAGCAGGCGATGCATATTGCCATCCTTAGTCAAATCCATTGCATATGACCATAATCATAAGTTAAACACACCAAGTAAGGCTCGTTTTTTAAAACCAACGAGGTAATAAAGTTTTTTGTTCAAAGAAAGTTGGAATTGAATGATTAAGCTGGAATAAGATCAAATAAAAGTTTTAATTATTTAGTGGTTGAAGTAGGAGGACATGAGAAGTTAGCTTTACTAGAAAAAGATTGTAGGAATCAATTTTTTATATGGTGGATTTAGATAAAGATGCTCGGTTGAAAATTTTGTTTTGGGCTAATACAAGAAGTAGAGCAGTGAATAAAGAATTTTGTGACGTTATTTCATTTGATTCAACATATCTAACAAATAAATATGATATGTCATTTGTTGCTTTTGTTGGGGTCAATCATCATGGGCAGTCAACATTATCATGATGTGATTTGATTTTTAACGGGGACATTGACACATACGTATGGTTTTTTCAATCTTGGCTTACATGTTGTCTGGTTGTGCTCCAAATGCCATAATCACTGATCAAGATAATGCCATGCAAAAGGCAATTGAAGTTGTCTTTCGCATGCACGACACAAGTGATGTTTGTGGCATACAATGAAAAAGCTTCTAGAAAAATTGAAAGGTTACAAGAAATATAAATTGATCAAGTTGACTATGCAGAATATTATTTATGATTCTTTAATATCTTCTGATTTTAATGAACGTTGGATGGTGTTCATTGAAAAACATAATCTTCATAACAACGAATGGCTGCAAGTCTTGTATGATGAGAGGTGTTATTGGGTGCCATCATATGTGAATGATATATTTTGGGTAGGAACATTTACGACACAATGCAGTAAGAGTACACATGCATTTCTTTGATGGATATGTAAATTCAAAAACTACTCTAAAATAGTTTGTCGAACAATATGGGAATGCACTACTCTAAAACAATTCTTTGATGGCTAAATCAAGTATTTGTCATGCAATCTGCCTAAGGAATTTATTGAAGGAGTTAAGTTTGTCACAAGAAGACCCTACAACGATTTTCATTGACAATAAGTTAGTAATTGCCTTTACTAAGAATCTTGTCTTCAATAATTGAAGT
Organism: Citrus x clementina; assembly: GCF_000493195.1. NCBI lineage: Eukaryota > Viridiplantae > Streptophyta > Magnoliopsida > Sapindales > Rutaceae > Citrus > Citrus x clementina. The sequence goes on from NW_006262274.1 coordinate 15,386,163, forward strand.
AAGCATATTGACACATGCTACCATTTCATACAAGAACGTATTGAGAGAAAAGATGTACAAGCAAAGCATGTCAAATCACAAGATCAAACAACAAATATCTTTTCTAAGCCATTGAAGTAAGAAGATTTTATTATATTGAGAAGTTTGCTTGGTATCACAGGATCAAGTCTAAGGGGGATGTTGGATCATAAACTTGATCCATACAACTTTGAAGGCCAAATTATCTTTAATTTAGCCCATGAAAGCTTCTTTTAAGTAGTTAAGATTTGTGGTGTTAAATATGGTAATGTGATAAGTAGAATTTATGGTGTTGAGTATAGTTGTTAGGTTTGATATGTGGTTATGATTTGTATGGTAGTTAGGTTAATATATAGTTGTGATTAAGTTGTAACAAGTATAATACCTCCTCTCTTAGTTGGTTTAAACAACAAGTAGTAAAGTTTTTTAGTTCTAAAAGAGTTGTAATTAAGGAGTTGTATTAAGTTTAATAAATAAAGACTGTTTTGAGTGTTTCGTCATTCAAATTCTCCAACACATCAGGCTAGAATGCACTAGATATATAACATACAGACTTTACAGTGGTGAAGCATCATGGTAGCTGAGCTACAATCCAAAGTTTAAACAGAAAAGGAAAAACATAAAATGATCAATAGAGATTTTAACATAAAAAATTAACAGCTTGTGAAACATAGATGACAAGATATCAAGATGTACTACTTTTACCGCAGAAGCCATAATATTGCATTAACAACTAGAATACGTCAACTAACTTATCAACGATAAAAATCCCTTTTTGTAGCAAAAATAAGGATATTGAGTCCAAGCATGGAAATAATTAGGTTAATCAACTTCAAATTTTCACTTGTAGAATGTTGACGTTGAGACAAATCACCATTTCCCTTCTTTCTATCGATCATTCAATCTCATGGCAAAATCAACAAATATTATAAGAATAGAAACAATTTCATACCCTTTAGTTACTAGGAACAGTATTAATATTCAATAGCAAAGGAGTGTTGCCTTTTAACATTATCAATTAACAAAATTATTGATCATTACGGTCTTCATCAAATCCAGGCTTTGAAATGGCCTATAGAACATTAGCAATTGATTCTATCTTTTCTCATAGGGTAGAAAATAGTATCAATAACTAAAATTAATGCAAGAGTGTAAAAATTAACGTCAATGCTATTGTTAATAGAGGGATCACTAGTCCAAGTCCAAAAAGAAAGACATTGTGAAATCAGAACCACGGACATTTCCAACCACAAGGCGTTTAAGTTGCACACAAATATAGGAAAAAGCTACAAGTAAACTACAGAACCATTTTGTTTAATAACTAACAAGAAAAATGTTCTCAATCGACAAATTGATAAAATCAAAAATTAAAGAGCCAGGCTGATTTAAGTCGTTAACTAACAAAATTAGCTATGCAGTGAACTTTGAACTATAGATTAATCACATAAAGGTCTCACAACTTTGAAGAGATGGCGATGCTTACATTCGACCACACCATCCTGTTGTGGTGTTCCTACACAACTTCTTTGACAAAATGTCTTTATCTAAGAAAAAACAATTCAAAAGGCTTTTTACCCTTAATACCACCAATAGAAAGAGGCACTCCATTTTGTTTTTCCTTAAGACAAACACCACAAACATACTCTTTATTAAAAATAACTTAATGATTTTCGTGTATATCTTAGCATACAATTAATATGAGATCTAAAAGCGTACCTTTTTTATCCTTAAATGCGGAAGCGGATCACAATGAAGTTATGTCATTGTAGAGGTAGAGGATAATTGTCATTGTAGAGGTAGAGGATAATTTCATGGAAAATCCTTACGCCATTGTATGCGTGTGGTCAGAGGATAATAATAATAAAATATAATCCCCTCAAATCACATTGCAAGAGCCCACTGCCTTTTCTCTTTCGCTTTCACTCTCTGTATTTTCTGATACATTCTATATATTCTCTTTTATCTCTCGCACTTGTATTTCAGATAAACGACTTCATAACTCTCAGAATCCAATTAGGCTTATAACAACTATATGGAACTCTATTTAAAAGAAGCTTCTAGATGTTTCCTTTTGTTGGACCAGTCCAACCCATCACGGGTGCCAACTCCAACATAACCATATGACAATTTTTTTTAAAAGGTTCTATCTGTCCAAGAGAAGGATGCCCAAGCCTCCAATGCAAAGATCTATCTTATCGAATGATATGATTTGAGAGGTAAAAGAAAATGCTACCAGAAGTTGAATGTAAAATAGGCACTTATGAAGCCTACCCTTGCCAATCTTCTTCTTTGCATATAGATCCTGAAAATCACAAAAATCACAATATATACGTTACTTGATAATTGTTATCTATTTGATTCGGTTAATTGTCTAATAGATAAAAAATTGAACTTAAAACTTTGAACGTAGATAACTTTTTCTAACAAAAAATCTAGTGAAAAAGAGGCCTTTCCTGTATGAGTAACTAGTGCATTTGTACCATCCAGTAATTGAAGATGAAGAGGGACACCACGAGATTCGTAGGAATCAAAGAAATCTAATGAATAACACATATGATTGGTAGCATCTGTGTCTAAATCCAAATGTGCGAGAAGGAGGAATTAAAGGTTATACCTGCAAGATTCACTGAATGTAAATTATCTGAAGATGACTTACATAGGAGTTTTTGATAATGCTCTTGAGTAAAACTTGGTGCCTGTGGCTCGTCTTCCCTGGTTGTAGCAGTTGCTGCCTCAGGATTTCCTTTAGTGCCCTTGTCCAAGTTTCCTCCAATTTGGCGAATAATCATTCAATTCAAAACACTTCAATTGTGTATGCCTCAATTTCCTACAGCGTTGACATATTAGTCTACCTTGGTTGTTCCCAAAATTACTAATTGAATTTCCACTGTGTTATCAATTGAAATAATGTTACCCAAGTTTGACTATCAATAGAACTGTGCAACAGGAGCTAGTGATTTGGTATAGCAAGGGCTACCGCTTCTGGAGTTCCTCCTAATAGATGAAGATCTTTTTGCTTTTCTTCTTGTCTCACAAGTGAATAAATTTTTGTTAGCACTAAGAAAAGGATCCATCAACAAGATTTGACTCCTTATTGTTGCATATCTATCATGCAACTCCTGAAGGAATTCCATTGCACGATCCCATCGCTGCAACTGATTCACAAATTTCTGCAGTCCCATAAACACACGGCTCTACAGGTTGTTATGAACTCAATTCATCCCAAAGTGCTTTTATTCTAGGGTAATAGAAGGAGACAGAAACATCACCTTGTCGTAAATTAGAGATTGCTTGTTTGAGTTCATATATTTTTGGCACATTGTTCTGCTGAAAATATTCCCACAAATCTTGCCATACTTCTCTAATAGATTGTGCAAACAACACAGTTCCCGTAAGTTCACTCGAGATGGAGTTCAACACCCAAGATCCAACATGGTTATTACAGCGTTGCCATTTACCACCATCATCATCACCTGCTTCAGATATAGTCCCTTCAATAAAATCAAGTTTGTTCTTCGCCCGTAAAGCCATCTCATCGATCTTACCCATGTACCATAGTTATCACTAGTGAGTAAATGAGAGACCAATGCAGTTGTTGGACTATCTGATGGATGTACTAGGAGGAAGACATCATTCTTCTGCTTGTCAAAAATTTTTTTTTTTTTTTTGGTTGACAATTCACCATCAACTAGTTTCTTTAATAAGTCACTGTCTGCCATGAGAGCCAAAAAAAATCAAAGAAAACAATGAAACTTAAGATTTGGTAGGCTCTAGTACCATGTAAAAATTTTAGAACACGCTGGTGAAGAGGACAACTTGAATAATACTTCATTAATGTATGCAATTCGTAAGGCTTAAGGAAACATATACTGGAAACATAAACTATACAAGGGAAAAATCCTAAGTTTTCTAAGTTTACAGATTCTTAACTGTTTAAAAAAAAACGACTTGAACACACGTTAATACCCTAATTATTAATAATATAATTTCGAGTTCATGCACCTTAATAAACCAATAAATCTTAGAATCATGTGCAGGCTCTTGCTGAGAACAAAAAGATAACACAGTGGACTTACATCTCCCAAAGCATGATTTTTTATGTTCATTGCTATTACACAGTAAAATATTAATAAATAAATATATATTCAATAAACTGAAACCTCAAATAAATAATATGTTTTGTGAGTCCTCACATCGCCGAAACGTGCTAAAATGTAATTTAATTAATAACATTCATTTAACTGATAAATTTTTCATGGTCGTGCACCAGGTTATTTATTTATCAAGATTTCACTTTAATTTTTTCATGATCTTAAAACTATTAATTTATGGAAGTTCTACTGTAGTTGGAATGAAAAGGAAAAAAAATTCCTGTCCATTAAGTTTTTCTTCATGCCATGTTTATTACAGTAATATGGAAAGGCAATTTCAGATTCCCACTCTAATGGCGTCGTGAGTGTGGAAGATGGTGAAACATGATACATAACAATTTGAAAGAATCATAATGTCTTCAACTTCATTTTTTATCCGCAGGGCAGAGGAGAATTAACATGGTTGTCAACTTGAACAATTAAAAAAAATTAAATAAATGAAGGGGGGATAAATGATGGTAATTTTATAAATATACGAGGCTAATTAAAGGGTGTGGGCATCTTCAACTAACAACCCCTAAAGAAGAGTCCATTAGGGGAAAGAAAGTGGAACTCAGTAAAAGCTAACATTAACAAGAATTTGGACCCCAAATCTCATTGTGCCTTAAAGCCCATTTTGCTTCATTAGGCCAAGGAGCCCATTGAAATTTTATCATTTATTATTTATTATTTATTATTAGGATTGAGGGCCATCTCTTCACCAAAAAAAAAAAAAAAAGGATCGTCGGCTATCAACCTAACGAGCAGAGAAGGAAAACAGGAAAAATAAAGTGCATCTTCAGATTACTGCTAAGGCTAAGAAAATAATAAGACGAATTTTCGGGTTGGTGCTGGCACTTTTATTGATTATATATATATATATATATATATATTTCAGTTTTAGGTCTAAATTTTGCAAAAATTTTCAAAGATATGCTGCATTGGTTTTCAAAATGCCCTTAACTTAACCCTACTCAATTTTGATTTTAGAGAAATATTGAATGTCAAACTGCTAGGCTAGTTGTGTAATTAATTTGGTCCAAAATGGAGTCTCTGGTGCTTTCTCACCAATCAAATATATTTGGGCGTGAGAGTTAAATTTTTCTTTTGTTACTTCTCCGATACACAGATATTCATTATGTCAAATTTGGCTTGATCACAATTCACAGCTTTTGACAAAAGAGTCCGGGCTTCAATTCCACACTAGCTAGTAGCAAAACATGGACCAGATGCCGTCGAAGAATAGTATAAACGTAAATCAATAATAAATTAATTTATTAATTGTCCTCAAGAACTTATCCGAGTTGTTTTCGATCTATCATATATATTAACAAAAATACGTTAGATTATATATATGTACATGGCAGTTGATACTAACAAAAAAATGTTGGATAATGTTACATACATGATACTAATAGAAACACGTTGAGATTTGCTATATATTTATGACAACACCATGCATAAGTTAAGAGTAAGAGTTGAATAAATTTCAGAGAAGAAATTGAAGCCCGCATTACTTACATAAACAACGCGTACGTCACCAAAGAGAAATATTTGTTAACTTAGCATTTTCTTCATGCACGTGTTGGACCCAAAAGCAAATCTCTTGCTCTGGAGGATATATAGTCACATGAGGAGGCAAAATTTTGTCTCAGGAAATGATTTTTTTTTTTTCCAGCAGGTATAAAATTGTTGGTCTCATTGTTCACACTTGAGCTTGATTTTCACCTTGAAATTGTAGTTACGTGTCAAAAACATTTAATTAAAATTTTCTTTTTAGTCAGCTTCAGTAAACTAAAATCAAAGATATACTAAAATATCTAGGAATAAAAAGGCCCTTGCAATTTGCGACTTTAGGTTACTTTAAAAAAAAAACTTTATTTAGGAAAATTTATAAAAATAATCACAAAACTTTCAATTCTGAATTTAACCCCAAACTTTTTCCTACATATATATATATATATATATATATATATATTACTCCAAATTACCCTTCTCATTTCAATTGACCAATTCTCTCCCTTATTAACATGAAAACCTTTCTATCTCGAACATTGAACAGCGAACGACGAATGACAACGGCAATAGTGAACTAGAATCCAACCGAATCCATCAGAATCTATCCAAATCCAAATTGAATCCAACAAATTTAAAAGAACCCAAAACCTACGTAAGCTAACTTCATTATTTTTTTATGATTTGAATGAATTTGATAGGGATTATAGGTGATTCTAGGTTACCAGAGGGATATTGTGAAACAAAATTTAGTTAAAATGATGAGTTATAACTATTGCACATTAGGTGTTTGATGAAATTCCTCTTGAATAGTCTGTGCTTAGTTTTTGCATAATCAAGTGTTAAAAGGTGTGACGGGGTATTTGTTGAGTTGAGTGGTGTGTTTTTCGTATATCAAGTGTGACGAAAGTAAATTTGGTATGACATGGCGGCACACAATGGGATGTTTGTTGTATGCACAGCGCGCGCACTTGTTGCACGCATGAAAGTTAATCAATGAATAATCTTTTCAAACCAAAAAAAATGTATTCTTTAAGAACATATACTAATCTTAAAAAGTTTTCCAATTGATAATTATATCTTCAATCATGTAATACTTATTTCATGACATTTGGTGAGGTGATTTGTTGAGAGTGATGAGACTTGGTGATTTGTTGAGAGTGCTGAGAGGGTTAGATTTTTTTCTGAATTTTCAAAAGTGACATTTGTTTGTAGATTTGTTGAAAGTAATGAGGACTATTTGATCCAGAAACACTAGTATTTGGCTAGTTATAGGGGTCAAATTTGAAAAACCCAAATGTCTTTTGGCTATTTTTATAAATTTCCCTATTTATGGGTCTGCTTTTCACATGATTTGGCTGAGAAAGAAAAGAAACAAAGTTCTATTTATGTTTTTTTTTCAAGTATATATTACTGTTTAGTCTCCTCTTTCTTGTAATATATAGTGATAACGTCATTTGAAGTATATTGAGCATGCATTTAAACTATGCTTAATTTACTCCTAATAACATTATTAGATTTTTTTTAATTGACAATGGTAAAGAACAGATTAACAAAACCTAAATCTCTATGGATTTGTCATTCCATGATGGACATGAAAGTCAATTGATAATAACAATGCTTTTTTTTATTAATGAACCAAAAAGTCTTTTAATTCCAACTGGGTTGAAAGGCATCTGATTTTATTGATGGTAGATCATGCGATTGTGTTTGCGGTCCCTATTTTTCATATTTGATTCATGTGACCTATAGTGATATATTTTGGAAATAATATAAGTGATTAAGTTGTGATGATGTGTTATAGCCTCATTGGTGAAGTTGACACTGCTTCTGTGATCCTGAATCGACATATGGCAGTTCTATTGTGTTGTGAGACACATCCTCTACAGTTTTTAGGAGGTTAAGGTAATTGAACTTGATTTTAGAGGGCCTTTTCATTATGTTATTGTCCTTTCAGTTCCTTCTTAATTTATTCTTCATAGGGGCTCAAGGACCATATGAAATATCTTTACACGTCATATTATTGGCATTTCCTACTCAAATTATATCACCAACAGATATACTAAAATATTTAAGAAGAAAACGGCCCTTGTAGTTTGCGACTAGTAGGTGCGCCACACACCACCCCACCACACACTTCCCCACCCCCCCCCCCCTCCTCCCGCCGCGCCCGCGGCGGGCCTTTTTAAACTTTTTTTCTTTATTTATTTGGTCGATTTTTCACATGATTTGGCTGAGAAAGAAAAGAAACAAAGTTAACAATGGTTTTGTTTTGATTAATGGACCAGAAAGTCTTTTAATTCCGTGATTTCGAATGCTTTAATTTGTTCATAGTTATCTATGCGAGGGAAAGATAAAAGAGAGGTGTTTAATTTTGACTTTCCCATTATCTTAATTAGTCTCAGCTTTCGCTTTAGTAATTTGGTTTTATTCCAAATGCATTGAACTATAACTTTTCATAATAGCAAAGTTTGCTAAACACAAAACATATTTTATAATTGTGTCATCTTTTCATTAGGTGAATCTCCTTTACATGATTCAGTTCATTGTCGACTAAAGGTAAAACACCAAATCGACATAGAGTTCTTTTGTCCAAAATTGTTGACAATATATACAAATATATTAATGTATTTTCACCTTTCTAATTAGTTAGGTTTTCTTCCATATGTATATATCACATCTAAAAACTTTGGGAATGATAGTCTAAATTGATATTTTGATCTCCTACCATCTTACTTTTTTTTTTTTGGGCAAGTACATGAGGTGCTAATTAAAGAAAATCACCCAATCAAGTCCTCTGGGCCAATAAATTTTTTTTAAAAAAAAAGTAATTTCCTAAAAGAATAACATCTATTGCCATTGTTATCTTAATTTCTTAGGTTTAGCCATTCATACTCAGTTTTTCATTTGTTGCTATTTTTATTTCTTTGAATGGTTACTAGAAAAGAAATGTAAATCTGGATATAGAAATTAAAAAATTGCAAATTTAGTTCAATTTCTTTTTAACTTGATAAATTTGATAAAAGCTGTAAAAAAGATGTAGATTTAAGAGAAAAGAGGTTAGAAAATAAATTTTAATTTAAGAATATCTAATTGAAAAAGTTTACCTACCCCCAAACCTTCTTAAGCCATTCTAGGACAAATTTTGTGTGGCATATTTTAATTTTTTTTCCTTATCAATTGCATATGAAAATGACAGGATGCATCTATCCCATTTTATAACTTTTACCCAAATGACAAGAAACAACTATATGAACATGATGTGAGCGAACCCTAGTTGTCAAAATGATCCACATGAATAGTATAAAATCGATCTCATTCATGAGGTAAGATGACGTTGGAGTTGAATAGATCGTTTCCGGATCATTACAATATAGTTTAATTATTTGCCAGAAGCGCACGACACGAAGCAAAGGAAGATTATATTGGTTTGACTTTGTTGTTAATAAATCAATTTTGTCTGAGAGAAGAAGTTTCTTTAAGACTTGACTTTTTTTGCTCGATCGATCATATCAAAGACCAAAAGACTTCTTCTTCTCCTCCTTCTGTAATAAATAATTAATTGTTTGTATGAACGGGATTGTATAATTGCTCTGATCCTTTCTCTCTCAGTGGACTTGAGAATCCAAGTCAAGCGTTGGTAATATTAATTCGTGTAGCTAGCCATCGCTGTAGCATCTCTTTCTTCTCTTGAGCATTTTCCGTATATTCAATTGCTCAATTTCTCCATAATTTGGACCCCAGGTCGATAGTTTTGTCAAAGATTTGATTCATTATTGGAAAAAAAAAAGACAACGATGCTCTATGATTTGGCAAAATGAGCATGGTAACTCACTTGTTTTCAGAAATAACTATACAAATTCACTTTGGATAATTATAGATATGTGGGACTACTATGTCGTAAAAAAAAGTATACGTGACTATATTTAAAAATAAGAGATTATTAAAATACGTGGATGTCGTTGCACCTTTTACGCTATCCTTTTTACTTCATTGTATAAACATTGTCTAACACTATGCGCACATTTTAAAATGTAAATTTAAGCTCATCTAATACTTAGTTATAGTTTAGGCAGTAACAAATAACTATAAATAAATTGTAGTTGGTTATTGCAGTCTAGTTCGAATTGTATTTTAAAATATGAGGATTTATGTATTTGAAAATTTTTATTTTTATCCCTTTTCTAGAAATTAAACAAAGCCACCAGACACGAAAAAAACAAAATTGTACCAAAAAAATAATTATTAGTAAAGATGGTTTCTTGACATGCATGTTCATTTAGATACAAACTCAAAAACTGATAATAAACAAAAGCACGCAGCTAATTTGCTCGGCTTTCTAGAAAATAATCGTCTCGACTGTCGAATTGACTAACTGCTCACCAAAAATCTGCTTCATTTGAATGATTGTTTTTTATATAATTATCTCGCAGAAAATCTGTTTCTTTTCAAAGTTGTGTCGTTTTTTCGTCTTCCCTTTCCCAGTCCTAGACCCCAGCTTGTTTTTATCCTTGACCTAAATCATAAATAAATTAAAATTATATGTATGAAAGAAGTGTTTGTTGATTAAACTTTGTTTTCTGGCTGGAGAAGAAACTGAATATATAAAATGTCACTAAGATAGTGAGACGGGTGTTTATATCGATCCCACACTCTTCTGGAAGATTGCATTTTGTTTTATCTATGCCCCCCATTTTAATCAGTGCGCAACAGCTCAAATACCTAACTTATATATAAAGAAATAAAATATATAAAAGGAAACAATTAAATACCATAATTTGGGTATTTGCCATATTTACCTGTGCATATATATATATATATATGTGTGTGCGTGTGCGTGTGACATATTTGTCGACTGTCGCATTGGTCTTTTTTCTTTTTTTAAAAAAATTGAATGATACTGAAAGACTGAAAGTTCATTAAAGGAAAAAAAAGTTGGAAAGAATTACGAGATCGATTACGTAAATTGATATTTTAATAGACTCCAAAAGTCTTCAAGTAGATACTCGCTAATAATTCTTATTATTTCCGCATGCATGACCAGGGGCGGATCCATCGTTACATTTAACAAAATTTGCAAAACTGCCATCACTGCTTAATTACAAAACTAGCATCAGATTTTAATTACAAAACTGACGTCACAAGTCACAACAGCTTAATTACAAGAGGACAATTTTCCAGCCACTTTCATCCTATTTATAAGTTTACTTTTTTTCAAGTTGTTCTTCCAGTCAAGGTAAGAAACTTGTACCTTATTATTAAATTTTTAAAATTACTTATTTTATTATTATTTTTAAAATTTTTCATATTTGTTTACGGATTGAAGTATATATAGTTGACACAATTACTTTTCTTAGCTTCTGGGTAATAAATTGTAGTAGGTATAGCCTACATTTGTATTAGATATAGCCTATATAGCCCATATTGTTGTTATTTTTGTCTGAATGTGTATAGCCCATATTGTTGTTAACCGCACGGTTTATGTGTTTTTCTAAATTTTTTTATATTTTAAAATTTTGAATTGGAACATTTCTACACACACACCACCACCACCACCACCAAGATGGTGGGGTTAGACTGGATCTCTATCTGTAATATAAATCAATTAAAAGAAAAAAAAAACAAAAGGAGGGGATATAAACCAAATCTTCCCAAAAGAAAAAGGCAAACAATAAAAAAAAATCCAAGTCAATAAAATAAAATTAACATTGAACATGTGGGATTCTGAGAGCATCCAAATAAAGAATGCCAAACAAACTAGCTGGAAGGTCTTGAGGACTGAAAAATCACTAACGAGTTTGATGCGTAAAGGCACAATTGGCCATGAAGTCAACAACATATGTAGCCTCCTGAAAAACATGTCTGATAACGATAAAAGGGTTAGAAGATATTGTTCGGACCCAGTCAAGGAGGTAAGTAAAATCTACAGCACACAGCCATGAGAAATAACCCAAGAAACCACAATGGTTGAATCAAATTCCACCTCAACAGCAGAAAAATCTAGCAAGATCCAAACCTTCTAAAACAGTCGTTAGCTTAGTAAAAAGAATGAGCTGGTGTCCTAAAAAGGAATTAAAAGTAGCCATTGCTACTCTTCGATGATCACGCAAAACGCCATAAGCTACAGACATATCAGGATTGCCCCGAGAACAATCGTCTACACTCAACTTTACTACCGCAAGCAACAGTCTCAACCAGGAAACCAATCGAACTAGCCAATGAGGAGACAGAATAATCTGCAAACCCTCCTCAACTGAGTCTCTAAAACACCCTTCAACTGAGATGGCTTAAAACCAAAAGCAAAACTAGCAAGTCTAAGGTCAGAAACCACCCGAAAAATAACAACGTCCACATTAAAGACAACAGAATTAAACATAAAGGTATTTCGAGCCTTCCAGACATGCCACAAGAGGAATCACGAGGGTAAGACTAGAATATGTCTCAAAGAACAGCTTTACCGCCGCCAATGAACAAGCAAAATATGGGGAGACAAAAAATGCAGGTATGGAAGACCAATCATTGAATAAAACCACCGTGAAACCTGCTGAACCATCAAGCAAACACGACTCAAACAAACTGCCGTCAAACCACTATCTAAACAAGACCAACGTCACATACATTGATAATGATAAGCGAGTCTGTCAAATTAAATTAAGAAAGTGCATAAACAAATGAATAATGCATAAAACACAAAGTAAAAATTGCACAATTGAAAACAAAATGAAAATTAAATAAGCAAATAATATAAATGTACAGAAATTGAAAATAAATAAATACGAAATAAAAATAATAAATTGAAAATTA
>NW_006262274.1:15399031-15406662 GCF_000493195.1 Citrus x clementina
TGTCCATTATGTCTATAAAGTCCAAGTTCACATAATCCTCCAGTCCAAAAGTCCAAAGAATAAGTCATAATCTAAAGATTCAAGTTCCAATTCAGTTTAGGGACTGAGTTGCAACAATTTGTAATTCAAAATAAAATTCTTCATAAGTTTTATGGTAATTCTATTATTACCAGAGAGATGAGGGAGCTAATTGAAATTTTACAAAATAAAATTTGAACCAAATAAAAAACTGACGTGAAGGATGCAAAACATAGATAATAATTGATAAAATAGAATAATAAAATAAAAATAAAATTGACACCAAATTTAAGAAACTTTTCGGCAACGACATAAAAAAATTTAACACGACTCAAAAGCGTTGTTTACACCCAAGTATAGAAATGTCTAATTACAATATAGCCCAGTGAGTCCGGGGTCGAACAATAGGGAATTTAAAATATATTAGTCAATTATTAAACAAAAAAAAATTAAATGCGGGTGAAAGCGAATATGAAATATTATTATTGTGTATTCGATTTCATATTTACAAAGAGAATAAGCTTATATATAGGCTTTACATGAAGCTTAAATAAGAAACTAAATAAATACAAATATGGCAGGTATAAATTATGGGATAGACTGAATCGTAATATACAGAATCATAATTTTGAGATTTAGTGGAGAGTGATCAGAATCATAATCTTGGGAATTAATGGAGAGTGATTTTTTCTTAACACCCCCCTCAAACTCAAGATGGTGGCGTAGAAATAAGCTTGAGTTTCTAAACCAAGTCACAGCTAGGTAAAAGAGACTTGGTGCAAAGATCGGTTGTGTTATCTCGAGAGCACACAAATTGAAGTTGAATGGTACTTTGGGCACAATGTTGGCGAATAAAATGACAATATGTCTCTATGTGTTTAGTGCGCTCATGGAAGACATCATTGTGAGCGATTTCAATGGCACTTTTATTGTCACATTAAAGAGATGTAGCTCTATTAAAGGTAACTCTCATGTCCCCTAGTAATCAACGAAGCCAAACAACCTCTTGAGTTGCATTAGCAAGGGCCTGGTACTCAGCCTCAGCAGTAGACAAAGCAACAACACTTTGTTTCTTACTACGCCAAGAAATAAGTAAATCACCTAAAAAGAAGCAAATGCCGGTGGTAGAACGTCGAGCAATAGGATCACCTGCCCAATCAGAATCAGAAAAACCATGCAGTTCTAAAGAAGAATTGGCTGAAAAGTGGAGACTATGAAATATAGTCCCTTTAAGATAGCGCATGATATGAATGACAGTTGCATAGTGAGTAAAACGAGGAGCCGACATAAACTGACTAACAACATGAACAACATGGGCTATATCGGGTCGTGCCACTGTTAAATAAACCAAACTTCCAACCAATTGTCGATAAAGAGTAGCATCACTGAGTGGTGTTCCATCAGACGGCACAAATTTAATGTTAGGATCGAGAGGTGTAGAGGCAATCTGACTATCAGTCAACCCAGCTCTAGCAAGAAAATCAAAAGCATACTTAGCTTGTGAAAGATAGTAACCAGACGAAGTAGAGAGTACCTCGAGTCCAAGGAAGAAACTAAGTCGTCCAAGATCTTTCATCTCAAAATGATGCTGAAAAAAAACTTTAAGATCTGTAATTCTTGTAAGATGATCTCTAGTAATAATTATATCATCAACATAAAGTAATAAAAGAATACATCCCTTGTCGGTGTTGCGGACAAAAACGACAGATTCATAAGAACTGGCATTGAAACCAAATTGCTTGATTGTGGTGCTGAACTTCTCAAACCATGGTCTTGATGCCTGTTTAAGGTCATACAAGGCACGACGAAGTTTACAAACCTTATTTGGAGGATGAGAGCAACCAGGAGGAGGTTTTATATAGACTTCTTAAGAAAGGTCGTCATTAAGAAAAGCATTTTTTACATCCATCTGAAATAATACCCAATGACGAATAGTAGCAACAGCTAATAAGCTTCTCATGGATGTAAGACGTGCAACATGTGCAAAAGTCTCCTCATAATCAATGCCATATTCTTGAGAATACCCTTTTACGACAAGTTGAGCTTTGTATCGTTCTATAGAACTATCAGATATGGTTTTGATTTTGTATACCCATTTACACCCAATAGCAGTTTTTCGAGGTGGTAGCTCAACTAAGTCCCAAGTATGCGACCTTTCAAGAGCCTAAAATTTTTCTACCATAGCTTGCTGCCAAACATGATTAGAGTTGGCCTCGGAATAAAATTGTGGTTCATACAAGGAAAAGGTGGTAGAGAAACATTTGTAATCTTTAAGCTTAAGAGGTAGTTCTCTTATCCGGGTGGAACGACGAAGAGGTGGAGAATGAATAGTGTCAAAAGAGCTGCAGTTGGTTGATGAGGATCCGTGAGGCAGGATAGGTAACTCAGAGGGAGGCGTAACATTCTCTAGAGCACTTATTTGGAGTTCAGAAGATAGTCCTGAAGCACAATTATCAAGAAACAAATCGATAGTTGTATCTATAAAGAGGTGAGTGGATGATTTAGGGATATTATGAAAAGATAACATAGATGAAAACATTTATGTTTCCAAAAAACATGTCCAGAGATACGAAGTCTCTTAGAGATGGGACTCCAACATTGGTAACCTTTATGTTTAATGTCATATCTTAAGAAACAACATAAGCAAGCACGAGGCTCTAATTCTGTACGTTCATTGGGTTGAAGAAGAATAAAACAATCACAACCAAAAACTTTAAGTTGATGATAATTAGGTGAGATTCCATATAATCTCTTATAAGGGGATTTATTATTTATAACTATAGAGGGAATGCGATTAATAGCGTATACAGCAGTAAGAGCAGCTTCTCCCCAAAAACGTTCAGGACAAGAAGCAAAGATTAAAAGGGAGCGAACTATTTCTAAAATATGTTTGTGCTTACGTTCAGCTCGCCCATTTTGTTGAGAAGTACCTATACAAGAGCGATGACATATAATGCCATGTTTATGTAGGAAGTCTAGAAATTCATTATCCTTGGTTCCATGTGATTATAATACGAAAAACTTTAATAGACTGAGAAAATTGAGTTTTAATCATTTATGCAAAGTCACAATAAATTTTAGTAAACTCATATCTATTTTTCATAAGAAATAGCCATGTAAAACAAGAATAGTCATTAACAAAAATCACAAAATATCAAGATCCACCTACAGTGGCATTTGGTGATGGTCCCCAAATATCAGAATGTATTAAATCAAAAGGAGCATGAGAAACAGACTCACAATTATTAAAATGTAAAGCAGTTTGTTTTGCTATCCAACAAGATAAACAATCAACATGTTCATTGGTAACAGTACCTAATTGCCTACTAGATATTAAACGCTGCAAACAATTAAGTGACAGATGTCCTAAACGTAAATGCCAGAGGTTTGCAGAAGACGCTTTTGAGGTCGATGCGATAAACCGATGTGTGTGGGAGAAATGAGATGGGATGTGAAGATCAACAGGCTCAAACAAGCGCCCTACTTTACAGCTTATCCCAAGTGTGTGTCCCGTCTTTGGATCCTGCACAGAACAACCAGAGGAAGTGAATATTACATTAAGTCCAAGTTCACATAGTTGACCAACGGATAATAAATTTAAAGTCAATTTTAGAATAAGAAAAGTATTTGATAAGGACAAATTAGAAAGAAAGACATGACCTATATGACTAATTGGCATTGAGGATTCATTAGCAGTGTGTATAGCAGGTGAATTGGAGACAATAGATTTAAAAGTAGAGTCAGGAGTCATATGATTACAACAGGCAGAATCAAAGTACCAAGATGAGTTACCTAACAAAATAGATGAGGCAGAAATAGAAGTATTACCGGATTTTTGGAGAAGTTGTTGGAGAAGGGATTCTAAATCACTAATAGTAATAGAGGTAGAAAAAAGGGATTGCTCAATATTTGCTTGAACAGATGAATTATCATTAGCAGCTGCAGCAAAAAGTGGGTTACTCTTGAGAGGTGTATCCTTAGGGACAAGTTGTTTGCCTTTATTAGGACAATCTTTTTCATAATGATCTGCCCCAATTTTCTAACAAGATCTACAACGCCTCATTGGACAATTGAGTAAAATGTGACCAGGTTCACGACAATACTTGCATATTTACTTTGAGCTATGACTAGGTTTAAATTGATGAGTTGCCAAAGTTGTATCCATGGGAGGAGACTGTAAGCTAGCTCGACGAGTTTCTTCTTCGATAAGCTAATCAATAGTATGATCAAGACTTGGCAACGGAGTCTAATAAAGCAAAGCTGCTCGAGTGGGCTCGAAATTGTGATGTAGTGCCATGAGAATTTGTATTAACTGTTGATGATCCCGGTAGCTTGAGAATTTTTCTGCATCCGTAACATCATTCCATTCAGGTTCAGAAAAAGTAAGTTGATCCCGAAGGAATTGCATACGAGAGTGAAAGTCATCAATTGATTGTCCAAGTTCTTGTCTAAGCTGATGTAGAGTCTGTAAAACCTGATACTGATGTGAAAGATTTATTGTAGTATAATAATGAGCAAGAAAGTCCCAAAGCGATTTGGTTGTATCAAACTGCCCAAACTGGAGATGAATAGATGGTTGGGATGTATTGCGGAACCATGTGCTTATTTGATGATTTTTACTATCCCATTCCTTAAGACGGTCAACAAATTTTTCAGCATCTTTGTCTTTTTTTTGGATTGGTTGAATAATGGTTTCAGTAATATAGCGCCACAATCTGCGACTTTTAAGAAAACTACACATTACTTGAGCCCAAAGAACATAATTATGTCCATTAAAGTATAATATGAATATGCTGTGAAACATCATATTTTTCCATCCCAAAAAAAAAAAAAAAACTAACTAAGCAATAAAGAAGATAATAAGTAAAGTCGATGCTTTTCATACTCAGTGTATCATATTAATAGACTTCCTACCTCTGCCCTTAAGATGTCTATTCCATATGAAAAATTATACAAACATAAAGCTGATTACAACATGCTGAAATGTTTTGGATGTGCTTGTTATCCATACTTGAGAGATTACAATAAGCATAAATTTGATTATCATACAACCAAGTGCATCTTTCTTGGTTACAGTCCATTTCATAAAGGCTTCAAGTGTTTTCATCCCTCTGGTCGTGTGTGTATTGCTAGACATGTCAATTTTGATGAAACTTCATATTCATTCTCTTCAGATCCTGATTTTCACTCTTTGAACAAATCTCAGTCAAACTCTTATGATTCAATTACACCTATACAAGTATTGCAATTGTCTACCTTACCTGTCATATCAGATCTTTCAAATAACAGTAATGAATCTCTTTCTCAAGCATATACTAGTGGTGATAACCTTCCTTCAGCAGTAGATTCAACACAAGTACATGTCTCAGATCAACAACCCTCAAACACAAACAATGTCTCATATCAACAACCAATTTTACCTGCACCTACAATACTACCTTCCATACCTGACACAACAATTAATCAATCTCCAGATGAAATTCCACAAAATCAACATATTCTAACCTTACCATCTCTAAACCACCATCCCATTGTTACTAGAGGAAATGCAGGTATCTTTAAGCCAAAGCTATATACTGCAGTTTTGTTGCACAAAGAACCAGAAACTGTTTAGGAGGCTCTCAACAATGAAAGATGGTTTCAGGCAGTGAAAGCTTAATATAATGCATTAATATCAAATGGCACTTGGACATTGGTACCAAGAATAGAAAATCATAAGCTTGTTGGCAACAAATGGGTTTTCAGAATAAAAATCAATACTGATGGAAGTGTTGAAAAGTATAAGGCAAGATTGGTTGCTAAAGGATTTCAGCAAATTGAGGGTGTTAACTATTTCGAGACTTTCAGCCCAGTGGTAAAATTAGCAACAGTTAGAGTGATCTTAAGTTTGGCAGTGATGAACCAGTGGCAGATAAGACAAGTTGATGTGAATAATGCATTATTAAATGGAGATCTAACTGAAGAAGTTTATATGAGGCAGTCAGAAGGATTTGTTGATCCACAAAGACCAGACTTTGTATGTAAACTGCACAAAGCTCTTTATGGCCTGAAACAGACTCATCGTGCTTGGTTTGACAAACTGAAAGGTAGTCTTATACAATGGGGATTCAAGAATTCTAAGTCTGACACATCTCTATTCTTGAGAAGAACCAAGAGCTCAATCATTATAATTCTGATATATGTAGATGACATATTGATTACAGGATCAGATTGTGTTAAGTTGGAAGAGTTTATTAAGTTGTTCAGCTCTGCATTTGCATTAAAGGATCTGGGGAGACTATCTTATTTTCTGGGTATAGAAGTGTTATATGGTCATGATAGTATATACTTGTCACAAAATAAGTATATCTGAGACTTACTTGCAAAAGTTGATATGCTTGAATGCAAAGGAATAGACACACCAATGAGCAGTAGTAAAGATTACAGATTGCAGAAGAATGTTGAGGGAGAAATGGATTACTATATTGAAGATCCTACTCATTACAGAAGTATAGTTGGAGGACTGCAGTATTTGGTTTTGACTAGACCTGAGATTGCTTATTCTGTTCACAAACTAAGCCAGTATGTGTCTTCACCAACTCTTCAACATCTTATGGCATGTAAACGAGTGCTAAGATATTTGAAGGAAACACAAGAATATGGTCTGAAGTCTGTTAGAGAATGTGACATGAAGCTTACAACATTTACAGATACTGATTGGGGAAGTGATCTGAATGATAAAAGATCAGTTGGAGCTTATTGTGTATACTTGGAAAACAATTTAATCTCATGGTCTTCAAAGAAACAATCAGTGGTTACCAAGTCATCTGCTGAAAGTGAATATAGAGCTCTTGCTGCAGCTGTTTCTGAAATAACATGGCTAAAGTCATTGTTCCTTGAAATTGGTTTATGTTGTGATGAAAAACCAATCATATGGTGTGACAATGTGAGTGCTGCTGAACTTGCTCGCAATCCAGTATTTCACTCAATAACAAAACACATAGAAATTGATCTACACTTTATCAGAGACAAGGTTTTGGCTGGAGACTTGAAGATACTATATGTTCCCAGTGCAGAGCAAATAGCTGACATATTAACTAAGCCATTGAACTCTTCTCAATTCAATTATCTAAGACTCAAACTCAATGTGCAGTTATGTCCCTTGAGTTTGAGGGAGACTGTGAAGAAAGCTCACTGTGCTGAGTTAAAACGAGAAAGGAAGCCAGCAGTCAAGATTCTTCAGCAATGCCACGTTAGTGCTGAGTCAGTTGATTCTGTTAAGGAGTGTTGAAAGCTCACGTGACTATTAGTTAGTTAATTAGCTTTTAGTTAGTGATTCAGCATTTTGATTGGATGATTTGTTGCAATGCTTTTTTTATCAGTTGCAGCTCGCAAATAAGTTGTATATAAACAGAGTCTGTAACAATAGCTTCAATTAATGAAAAAGAAACATTCCAGAGAGTTCATCTATTTTCTCTAAGATTCTCAATAACCAAACAATCATTTAGCTTAATTTGCTATTATTTTACATTATACAGTTAGAAAATTTAAGATTATGCAACACCGTTAATTATAATATAATCTTACTATGATAATTTAAAATTATATAATAATTGAACATTAGTATTTGGTTC
>NW_006262274.1:15406875-15423374 GCF_000493195.1 Citrus x clementina
AAAAAAAAGAATATATAAGGCTTTTAAAGCTTTTAAGAAGATGACTGACAAAGTGATAAGAGCCTATTCTCCTTTGAATGTTAAGAGTTTTTGACTCATCCGCCAATAATTTTGAGATTTTGGCCCTGTTGACCAGGAAAATTCCCGGGGTCAATAAAATCAGCTGATCATCACTTGATTGGTTCACATTTCTTTATTCTATGAATTATTCAATACCTTTTGTAATTTCATGAATCATTTTGTTATCCCTATTTAGCACTTTACATGGCTAGGGTTTAGCGAGTGGTTTTTGAGCAACGGAGTTTAAATCATAGGAAAGTATGAAAGTTATAAATTTACTTGGGTTTTCTCTACTCTCTCTCTTTTTTCCAAAAACAAATAAAAAATAAAAAAAAATAGACAGTTTTGAGAACTGCAATAGGTTTGCGCTCGAGAAATTTGTGTTAGCTTTGTGATTGGCAATTGTTTCTATTTTTATAATATATTATAAATTTAACGACTAATTAATTATCAATCAACAATATTGATTGACTCAATCTATGTTAATCAATCATTATTCCCAAATCCAAATCCAAGTGACTTTATATAGCTTATGTGAGATAACCCAACAACTAATCACCCCTTCACACATCAGGTGCTGGGTCATAGAACAAGTAATCCGTTTCTCCCGTTAGATTATTGAGGCAGGAATGTTGGTGAACTTAAATGACGCTCTAATACTGGTGGAATAGGCGAATAAGTGGTCAATGTTAAGCCTCTCTCAACCTCAGAAGTACCTTACCACAATCAATGTGAGTGAACCACCGCCATATGTTGACTTTTTTGGACTTCAATATTGTATCAAAGTGGATTCAAAGTGTTCAAACATGTGGGATTCAGCCATTATGACAAAAATTTTATTAAAAATGTTATTGAGCAAAATTCTTCCTTCTCCATTTCTCTTCTTTCGTGTAGGCAACTTTCATTTTCCTTATTGCCTTATTGTCTAACTTTCGGTTGGCTTTGAATAACAAAATTCAATTCCACCGTACGTACACAAGTAGAATTGTACCTCAAGATATAAGTGACACATCAAGCTTTTTCTGATGAAAAATGCTAAGTATCAAGAAAAACGAGAGAAGGATGAGAGAATGAAGCATGTGGTGGGAGGAGAGAGAGAAAAAAAAAAGCTGACAGCAGAGAGAGAGAAGAGACAATTCTCTCGTCATTCTCTCATTATTCTTGATATTTAGCAGCCCTCTTTTCTAATTCAGAAGATCAGCCAAATCACTTTATTTAATTTTCTTTATCCTCACCGTTTATCCAACTGAATGGATGAAAAGTAGAAATTAAAGAAGTGATACAGCTTTGAAAGTCAAAACGAAGAAACTGAAGTGTTCTTTTTCATTACAAATGAGAACAGGGCTTGATTCTTTTTATACGAGCCTTTAAATTTGTGTCAGGACCATAAACCTAGCCTATTCCGTACGTAATTCATACCCAACGAAATTCTGGGGCACATGCTTGTAAAGTCTTGGCTGAATAGTGGTAATGACTGTCCAACTGCCTTCGGGAAAAAAAATTAATGTAAAGCCATAGGCATTGGTTTACTTTTCGCATTCAATTCCGCACAAATCAGATGTGACCATATTAGCACTAATGCTCGAGATCTATTAATCTGTAGTCACGTTTATTTGGGCGAGAACATTGTTAAAATGGATGATTCTTTGGAAAGTCTTTATTTAGATTTTAAAAAAAAAAATCATACATGCTCATTAGAAAAAAAATATTTAATGTCAAATATTTTAAAAACATGTATATTGTATAGATTAAAAGACATCCCCACCGGATGTCAAATGTTTTAAAAACATGTATATTGTTTTTTTAGCTACCCTCAGTAGATTACCTAATAGGCTATAGTTAGGATATAAAATTAGACATTTTTATTTTTTTTTTAAAAAGTGTCATGTAATAAATTTTTTTTCTCACATACCAATTCAATTACAATCAATATTTTTTTTCACGTACCAATTCAATTACAATCAAGTGTTTGTGGTTTTTTTAGGTGAACATCGACGACACAAAAGAGTGTTTATTTACAAAAAAAAAAATAATCATAAGAAATAAATCTAATCAAGAGACAAAATGAGTCTCATCCCTCAAAATACACGTGAAGCTAAAACCAAAATTAGGGGTATGCATTTTGCTGGAACCGAACCAGTATTACTTCCAGTCAGTTCAATTTAGAGATCCGTTTTAATTTCATTCATAATTTTTTGAACCGATTAATTTTGATAGTTACTTCGCATTTTGAGATAAAAACTTGTGGATTTCCAAAGGAGCATCAGTCCCATCAAGTAATTACCTCAATGCATTGAAGCCCCAAATTAAGTAGCTAATCCGTCAGCAATGCTATTATTTCATGAAAAGTGTTGAGTGAAACTAGGGTCCGTATGTTTGATATTGAAGTTAGCTAGTTATAATTTAAAAGTTACAGTATTAAAGTGTTTGATAAACACTAACTGTTGTAGTTTGAAAGTTATGTTGATATAATTTTTTACTTGTATAATGGAAAATCTATTATATATTTAATAATTTTGACAAAATTATTATTTAAAATTTATATTTATTATATATTATTAACTTTTGTTTCATAATTACAATTTTTTTTCACAACAATTATAATTTAAAAATTACAGCACCTCAATTCTAAATAAGACTTAAGTAAAACAAAAATTAATAAGAGATTTTATTTTTAAGTGTAATACGACTAGAAGTTAAATCTTCTCTCATTTATGTGAGAATGTTTCGAATCTCAGGAATATTATTAATTTTGAGAAGGTTCTGGTGACTTTTAAAACATAGAGAGAAAAATAGTTAATTTCACGAAATGAAAGGAAGTTTTGGTCACTGTTCCAGCGCATTTCTTAAGAATTGTGTGATATGACAAATTTTTCAAGAGCCACAATGTGTGAAAAAATAATATTGTGTTTTAATTTGCCTCTTGTGAGGTCGTGCGTTGTTTCTTTCTATAGAATTAATGCGTAAAATTTTGAGGGCTGCATGTGTGAATATGATAAAAATCGGTTTCTTCAAAAGAACCGAACCAGGGTATGTATTTATGTATGTGTATTTATATATAAAATAGGTGTCTTTTCTGTCATTTTCACTCCTAGAAAATGCTTGCACATATATCCCCCATTTCAAAAAATGACAATTATATTCAAAGAGATAATATATCAAGCCATGAATAATCAGACAGTATTTATCCTAATCAATTAACTTCAAAGGACTTAACCAAGTAGCTTGCAAGTGATCATCACTGGGGAAGAATTATAATTATTCTGAAATATACATACTTTACTTTCAAGTTAAAGAACAGAGTCTATAAAGGAGGCTTAAAGAGTTATGTTGATGAGCGTTATTAGGCTTTGAAGATACGAATTAGTCAAAGAATCCTCTATAAAATTATTGATGTTTCTCGTTGTCCGTCACGGTTGGAATTTTTTCTCTTTTTTTTTTCCTTTTTTTTCTCCCAAAATTAATGGCTAGCTTTGAAAGCTTCTTCTTTTGAATTTCTCTGTATGATGTAGTCAAATAATAGGCCCGCTCAGGTGGACTTTTATATTTGTTTATTCAATAACATACTTCCAGATTTCATTAAAATCAAAATGAAATTTCTTTAAGTCTTGAATTATATATCAGCAATGGACGACTTTTTCTATGACTCTTTTGTCCTTATAATAAGTTAATAAAAATTTATTAATCTGATATGACATAATCAAAGTTGTGATTGACCAACGCAGAGCATAGCTCAGCATTATTTCATGAATAGGTTATATATAAAAACTGCTTCCACTTTGAGACTTTGTATAGCTAGAACTTCAAATAGTTAAAGAGACGGAGTGAGAGAGAGATATGGAGATGACAAAGATGAGTACCACGACTACTACAAGTTCAGATAATAAGCTGCAGAATCATGAAGAAGTTATGCTTCCAGGGTTTAGATTTCATCCAACTGATGAAGAGCTTGTTGGGTTTTATTTGCGGCGAAAAGTTGAGAAGAAGCCTATCAGTATTGAAATCATCAAGCAGGCTGATATTTACAAATATGATCCTTGGGATCTTCCAAGTAAGATTTTCTTGAATCCATATATATATGTATGTATATTCATCTGTGTTCCATAAATTTTGCTTGTATTATCATATAATAAGTTGACTTGATGAGCTTCAACTCTAAGCTAATAATTTTTTTATGCTCTGTGTTCAACTGAGAAACAAAACAAGATACTAACTAGATTTCATATATATACCATCTGGAGAAATTAATATCTTCTTTTTCATGTGAGGTCTGTTAACTGCTATAGCATGAAAATTGTACACACAAAGAGAAAATTAGGGCATACCGAAGCAATGGAAAGAATTAATTAATCGTAATTAAGCTTTCTGATTATACCATAGAATATGGAAAAATTCTAAAATATGATATTTATGAACTTCGTATGTGTACATATTTGCATACGTGTCATTATTCTACAGACTTTTTTATACATATACCTCCGATGTACAAAAGTTTTTCTCGTTTTGCAAATATGCAAAATCTTTCAGGACTGTTATATTACACTGTGAGTCAAGAAAACTGATTAAGTAGTTTATATCCTTTTACTAAAAAGGATTTTTAAAAATTGCAAAGTGTTTGATCCACCAACTAGTTAATTTTATGTTCAACTATATACATTTTTTAACTTAATTCAAAATCATATATTTTTTTTTGATAATTAAAGTCACGTTCATCAATATAACTAATATTATAATCTAAGTTAATTGAGGCATATATACATATATATATATATAAACATCTTCATGCATGAAAAAGCTAAACTACATATATGTATGGAAAATTTTTCAGTATGGAACCCCTGTTTATAACATTGTAAACTGGTTTACAATATTATAAATGTATGAAAAACTTTGATTTGCAATGTTGTAAACAAGATCCCAGACTATATAAAATCTGGATTCTAGGACCGGAAAATGACTCATATAAACGTTATAAAATCAATAAACGTTACAGGGTCCCGGACTTAATAGAGAATTATTTTTATATTTGTTGTTTATTGACTTTACCTTGTAACGTTTATGACGATGAAGAAGTGAGTACGGTTGGGGACAAGGAGTGGTACTTTTTCTGCATAAGAGGAAGAAAATACAGGAACAGCATCAGGCCAAACAGGGTGACAGGATCTGGATTTTGGAAAGCCACCGGCATCGACAAGCCGATTCATTCGGCGAAGGAACCCCATGAATGCATTGGCCTCAAGAAATCATTAGTCTACTATCGAGGAAGTGCTGGAAAAGGAACTAAAACTGATTGGATGATGCATGAATTTCGCCTTCCGCCGAATGGAAAAATTACCAATTTCTCCAACACCAAGGATATTGCCCAAGAAGCTGTAAGATTCTTAATTCCACCCTTCATTATTTATTAATCTTTTTAGTTAACTTGCACTTGATTAATTTCCTTGCATTATGTCACTAAATGTTGTGAAAATGATAGGGCAACCGATAATTTCGATCGATACACATAACTAACTAATCAGGCAAGCCATTCATTGACCTTGTGAAACAATTTTATCAATGTACCAAAAGTTAAGCTTACCTCAAATTAGAAACTTACCTGTGCTGTTTAATTAAGAACAAATATTACTGTCATTGAACCATCTGTTAAGATCTCATTTTGCACTCGGTCGTCATTGTTTATGTCTAAGTTAATAAATAATACACATCTCAATCTACAAATTTTATCAATTTCTTTTTCCTTTTTAGTAATTCAGAGGTAAAACTAGCTCCTCATTAGTGTTTTCTAATGGATGTGTGACCCTCCATCACGTTATAGCCTAGTCTTTGTTAGATAGAAATTAAAGTAGTGTGGGCTCCACAAATTAACTCTAGTCATATGTATAACTAATTAGATTAGGATCCTTAATTCATATTTAATTTTGGACGAAGGGTTACTATAAATTATATATTTAATTAAGAACTATTCTCAACCGATGTTGAATTATCTTTCAGTCGCTTTTACAGCCTTCACTTATGCGTGCTTATAGAATTAGTTTTATACATTTTTCATGCTTGAGAGATATATTTATACTGAAAACGACTCCTCATTTCATTCATGTTTAATAATGAAATCGACAAATAAAATATAAATGCACCGTTGAGGAAATTCTTAAACCATTCTACAGATAATATAGAATTTTGTCTAACTTTCATTTCTCAAATGAAAGCTAAATTAAATTTGTTTCTAGCTTACGAAATTAATGTATTATGAGCTTCAATTTCTAAGAAGGTACATGTAGAACAAGAATTTTAAAAGTCCAGAAAGAGAAAACCAAATGAGTAATCATTTTTTTCCGAATGATTTGCAGGAAGTATGGACACTGTGCCGAATATTCAAACGAACTCCATCTTACAAAAAGTACACACCAAATTGGAAAGACAGTAGCACTGTTGCTGCTGCCAATGCCACCAAATTACACAACCCCACTGATTCAAGCTCCAAAACCTGCAGCAGCAGCTTGGAATCTGAAACCAGCTGTGAGCAGCAGCAGTACATGCATCAACAAAAAGAAACAAAACCCTTCATCATCAACCACGTTGACCAAAGAAACCATCCGCTAACTACTCAGTCCCAATTATCTCCATATCCGGCTTCTTATTATTCAAGCCTTTGGAATCTAAATGGCGATGATTTCTTTACGAATGGGAACTGGGATGAATTGAGATCAGTTGTTGAGCTTGCCGTTGATCCCCCTCATGTTTATGACTGTAGATAAATGTTTAAGCCAAATTTGCATGCTGTATTTTAAAGGTTTTTTTTATTAATTTTCCCACTGACAGGACCTATATAGTTAGAAATTTTCATAAATAATGAGTGATATATCAACAGCTTTATATACGAATAATGTTGACGCCGTATTCATGGTCTACCTATTTTGCAATGGCTGTCACTTGTCAAGCGCAAGACTTTTTTTTTTCCTCCCCCAAAAATGATAACCATCTTTTTCGTTACAGGATAATAAATGTTCCATAAACACACATTAATCTGTAAATACAAGGAAAAAGAGTTACTACTAAGGAAAAGAACTTGTTATTAATAAGAAAAAATCTATGAATCATTAATAAAAAGCTTGTGTCACAGTTAACACCCACGTAATACATGATAGTTAAAAATTTACTGGAACCAGCCCAAATCAGTTTTATTGTGGCTGTTTTCACCAGATTTTCATTAGGATCCGATTTGAATAACTCAATTGCTTGCACAGGATCTGGTTCTAATCCAATCCAAAAAAGTAAATTTATATTTAAGGTTAGATTGGGTAATAAGACTTAGGTGCATTATTTTGATGTTTAAGGCAAGTAGTTAGCTGTGGTGATCTAGTTTGTAAGCCGATATGGTTGTATAAGGGACAATAAGGAGAGTTTAGTGAAGTTCTTGAGAGTTAACATAGAAAGTTGATATGGGGAGCTCAAGTAAGTTTAAGAATAGTTTAGTTTAAGTTAGGGGATATTCAACATAACTGAGGTAACTCAGATGAGCTCATATACGAAATATGATATGGGCATCAAAATCACCATAATAAGTGAAAATAAGCATAAATATAAAAGACACAAGATTTATACAGTTCGACACTTTAGCCTAAATAAGATTTACACGGTTTGGCACTTTAGCCTACATATATGGGAGTAACTCATCTGTAATCCACTATATAAATGTAGTATTACATTATTTTTATTATAGTGTAAGTAAAATCTTAGTAAAGGTTGTTTATAGTGAATGTTAACATGATGAAGAATACGAATTTTGTAGAGAAAAGAGAATTTTTTGACAGAAGAGTGAGGGAAAAGTCCTTTAAAAGCTAAGGTGGTTAAGATCTTCCATCGAAGCATAAAATGGAGAGAAAAACCCTAGAAAATTGAGGGAGAAGAAGAAGATGAAGCGCCCCTTTGGTTTCGAGAGAGGAAGAGAACTAAAACGGGGTACAATCTATATGCTTTTAAGTGAATATATATAGGTTGAGTGCCTGATGAGCACTTTGATCTTTTATGCCATGTTGAACCTCTCTACTAGCTAGATCTTCTTTAGATGAAGGTATTCTATGGCTTTTAACTTGCTAGCGAAGCTATAATTGGTATTTATCATTTGGACCTTTTTCCAAGTGGAGCTTGTTGAGAGCTGCCCGTGTGAAGGCCATTATAGAGATGCTGAGGTTACCTTCGCTGGCAGGTACTTCTGTGGATTGGATTTCCTATTGGTTCTGTGTTCTTCGACTAAAGCAAAGAATTTTTCTCATTGATGTGACATTTAGAAAGCACATGTAAGACCTAAGTATCTCTTATCTTATTCTAACTTTGTCTTTCTAAGTGATTTAAGTTTATTAAGACTGTCCTCATCCCTGATTAGCTCGTGTAGGGTCCCTGAGGTATAACTTTTTCCACCAATCAACTTCTTCTGTATTATTACTTTGCCACTTATTAGCTTGCAACTAGTTTATAAATATCCTTCCAAATTTACCTCCAAACAGTATCATAACCAATATTTCTACTTTTATGAGAGAATTTAATCCCAACTCAACTATAGGAGGTGAATGGGAGTCTCCGCATTTGCAAGGATTCGAATCCACTTGCTTAACATTTGTTGAGAGGATGAATTGCACTAAGGCCCTAATTGGGATACTATAAGTGGTTTTTCATAAGTTTTAACAAAAATAATATTTGGTAAATTTTTTAAATTTCTGTATTTTGACAACAACTTTTAAAAGTAAGTAGGAGTTATTTTTTAAAAGTAGCTTATTACATAAGTTATGATATCTTTTTAAAGTTCCTATTATACTCTTAATAATTTAACAAAAAGATAATTATTTCTTATTATTTCATAAGTCATTATATATAAATAGAATGTAATTTAAACTATGTTTATTTTGGTCATTATATAATAAAACAACAATTTTGTAATAAAATTTATCAAATGCATGTACTCTACTTTTCAAACTTATAACAACCACTGCAATTTGTCAATCCTAATCCCTTGAGGATCCATTGACAAATGGCAAATAAGATATTCTAGGGTCAAGATTTCTTCATTTATATTTTACCTTATAAACAATAAATCTCGTAGTTTTGTTTGGCTTTAGACTCACTATTTATAAAGGCTTCTTCCTTATTTAGTGTACAAATTAACTATCAGAACTTAGAATTAATTTTTACTATTCTATTAAGTATTTAATCCACAATCGCTTTATTATAACTAAGGAGATTATCAATTTTTCCCTTACTGAAATAAATATATACCACTTACTCCCTCACAGTTTTTATAATATCCAATAATCCTCTAGTACCATCATTTTACAATATTACCCTTATTTTCAATTACATTTTATCATTATAAATTAAATTAATCATATAAATTAAATTTTAAAAATTGAAATATTAAAAATAAGAAATATAGGCTTCGATATGAATAAAAAACTAACAATAAGATATTTTTCTTGTATTTTTTTTATTTTTTAAATATTTTTATAATAAATATATATTTTATATTCTCAATATCAAATATCAAGTGTATGCCTCTTTTACCTCTCTTTTCCTTTAAGTTTTTTTGGTACTAGAGGAGTTATTAGATATTAAGAAAATAATAAGAAATAAGTAGTATATATCGATTTCAGAAGGAGAAAAATGTTAATCTCCCTTATAACTAATATATCCTCCATCTCAACACGGTAAATGATTTTGATTATTATAAATCTCTCACAGATTTTTCAATATATCTTACTTAAAAATCTTTTTTCATGATAGTAGAAGAGTTAAAAAGCGCAATTCAAATTATTGAAAGAAGAACAACCTATCTGAATTTAGTTCTCCTCAAGTATTGTTACAAAAAAATAGATTTCCCTTTGAGTTAATTTCAAGATTAAAAGAGTTAGAGATTTGAAGAAACGAAGGAAAAAGCAACTAAATTGAATAAGTTAGAACAGAACACCAGATAAAGTTGTTTTAAAATAAGAGAAATAATCAAATCCTTGGAATCGGTATGTTTTAGTGGTTTGTAACGGAAAACATAAATGAAGAAATTTTGATCCTACAATATCTTATTTGTCACATGTCATTGGCTCTTCAAGAAACTATTAAAAATTGAGATTAAGAGGGAATTAGGATATATTTAAGGGAAATTATCAGCCATATACCCTTAAATGACACTAGTATCAAACGTGCTACAACACTTTTCAAGTGTATCACTCGTATACCCTAAGTTGACAAAACACTTCTGCTGTTAACTGCCGTTTGCGAGCGCTGACATCATAAGGGTAATCTAGTCTTTTAAAAAAAATGACATGTCATCTCATTTACCTAGTAAAAAACGACATGTCATATGATATATTTTGATAAAAATGTCATGTCATCCCATTTATCGGATAATTGTTAATAATTGCTAAAAAAAAAGTTGCTTTACAACCGAATCTACTCCTTCAAAATTTAACCTAAATTATTGAAGATCTACTCCTCCAAGCTCAAACTTGAATTTTTTATGGTATAATATGTATAATTGTAAATAATATGTTGTTATAATGTTTTTATAGAATAAGATGAATATTTTTTATGGATAATTGTTAATAATATGTACCATTAATAATTCATATT
Organism: Citrus x clementina; assembly: GCF_000493195.1. NCBI lineage: Eukaryota > Viridiplantae > Streptophyta > Magnoliopsida > Sapindales > Rutaceae > Citrus > Citrus x clementina. The sequence goes on from NW_006262274.1 coordinate 15,417,553, forward strand.
TTTTTAATAAAAAAATGTATTGTTAATAACAAAATAAAAAAAATTGTATATTGAAAATTTACATTAATTTTCAAGGTAAATTTATTTTTTTTCCTCATTTTGAGTTTAAAGGGTAAAATAGTCATTTTGTTCAAATTCTGTTAAGTTCTTAACGGTAGTAAACGGAAAGGTGGACGCCAAAACTCTTTTGTCAACTTAGGGTATACGAGTGATACACTTAAAAAGTGTTGTAGCACGTTTGATACTGGTGTCATTTAAAGGTATATGGCTAATAATTTCCCTATATTTAATAACTATCAAAACTACTTTTTTAGTCAGTAACTTATTTTATCTAATAACAGAAATAATTTATTTAATCAACTACCATAATCCTAAGCTGACCCCATCGTATCTGCTAAATGCTTTTTAATGACATTGTTGCTTGCTTAAATCTTTTCATGTTTGTTGATGACTACAAATTAAAAAATAAATTTTGCGGTTCCCATTCCCATTAGATGGCACTTGATTACGTATTTGCGTTACATTGTTGTATATTTCCTCAACTCTAGCATAGAAAGTACGACTTTAATTTATTTATTTTTTCTAAATTGATTTTCATGAAAATACATGCAGAGACGAATGTACCTAACGATCAGTGGTGAGCTCATAATAGAGAAACTAATTTTAAAAAACTTAAAAAGAGAAAGTTACTTAAGTTACTTATTAGCATCAGCCACTCAGCCAGAACCCTACCCTTATATTCGAGCCCTCACAGTTCGAGCTGCCACAATGTATTGTGAGAATTTAATTTCCTTCCTCAATTTGAGTGAAGATCTTTCGAAATGTGAGTTCAAAATGTGAGTGAAATAGACGTTCCTCGAATATTAGAAATGATAAAAATCTAGGTTATACTATATAAGGTTTGTAATTTAGTAATCTCATCAAATATGAGATTGTAAATATAAGTATAGTAATCTCATGAAATATGAGTTGTAATATGAGTAATAATCTCGTATAATTCAAAAAAAAAGTTACCTATTAATCTCTGTTAAATGTATTAAAATAATCCATTAAATTTATAAAAATAGCTCTATACGCCCATAAAATTTAAACTTTTGATTTTAAGAATAATAAAAGCTCACAATTTAATTTAAAAAATAAAGAATTATAATAATCTATATAAATAATTTTACTATTATTTAATTTAACATAATTAAATCTATTAAAATAACTCGTACAAACTCATCAATCCATAAAATTTTAGTTTTGATACGTCATCATTACCGTAACCAATTTTTTAATCCGGCGCTGGGAACAGGTAGGTCCAGGGCAAAAACTACTGGTGATGTGATGTTAATACTTACATTTGGTTTAGTCAAAGAGCAAACACTAATTGGTGGTTGGCTGTCGCAATCATGTCGTTTACAATTTCTTGGTCTAAGGTTGAAGAATTCGAGTTTCCAGTCAAATCTGGTTTGAAAAGAAGTACAATCCTTGACGTGTTCAAACTATGAATGGATTGACTAGAATTAGGATATTTTCTGGATTGAGCTCTTCTAAATGTTTTAATATCTTGTGTTAGGTATAGGTTAGTACGAGTGAATGATTATTATTTAATTATTTTAATTTTTATTTATTATCTTTCAATTACTCATATAAATTTTATTTAGAAAAAGTTCATATTATATGAAAGAAATTGTGATCAATTAAATAATCCCCTTTTTATTTTTCTAAAAAACTCTATGCCTCTCTACTGAAAAATCTCTATCAATTCATTGGAAAAAATTTTTGAATTGATATCTTTCCATGTTATGAAATTCTTTCAAGTTTATAGAATAATTTACAGTTTTAAGATTTAATTATTTTTATATTTTTATTTATCAGCCACTAAGCGTAATTAATAATATATAAATAAGATTTAACTACTTATATATTTTTATTTATGAGCCATCAATCACTTTTTTTTTTTTTTTAAGTTAAAAAAACTCGGATAAAGAGAAAATCTTGGTCCAAATTCTTTTGCTAGTTACTTCATTTTTGTTCTAGTTCCATCGTTGCTTTGTGTGAAAGCATGTGGCCATATTCTTGATTTATCTAATATATGCTCCATCCAAATTTTGTTATGAGATGATCATCAAAATATACGGGGACGTTCATTAAAAAAAGGAAACTCCATTTTTACCTCCCACCACTCTCAATAAGTCGCGATCCATGATCCATCATAGCTACAATTTATAATTAGGAGACTATAAAATAAGGATTTTAATTACCTTCTTGTTTATGTACAACATTTTTTAGATTGAATAAAGAAAGATTCTCTATAATCTAGTCTCTTCTTTTCTTTGTTCCCTCTATTTCTATTACTACAACAACATGATGTTTCATTTTGATTAGTCTTTTTAACAACTATGATTACCTTTTGTTGTTTGTATTTGTTACTTAAGCGTTCTTCTTCTACATTTGAGAAATCTACATGCGCCATATGTAAAATGTTCAAAATACATCAGTCATTATCTTGTCAAAACAAATAAATCAGTCATTATATTAAATCAGATCTGTTAGCACAGGTGTTATCAGTTGGTGGTAAAGGATAATTTTAAAAAATAGCTAAAATCTTCTCGAACATTTTGGAAGCACTGGACATGCGCCAAGTGCTCGATGTCTTGTCCAAAACACTTAAAAGACTTGCATAACAGGAGGGTATCCAATGCAGCTCCCACTCAAATCATGAAATGTGACATTAGTTTCCACGATTACAATTTATAGAAGAATTTATAGTTAAAACATTACTTAATTTTATATCCACACAAGTTTCAATGGTTTTATTTGTCAGTAAGATATTGTTCACACTGAGACCAACGCCTCACTCCACCGGCAAGCGGGAAGACTAAAGTTTTTTGGGGTTCAAATCTTATGTAATATGCACGAGTGTTTAATCGATAAAAAATAAAAACAAAAACTTGCCACAGCCGGCCAGAGAGAGAGATCCAAGATCAATGACTGTAAAACAAATTCAGTCATTAACAATACAACTGACCGTCAATTCACATCATTCACTCTCTCTACAGTTTCACTATAGAAATGGAAAAAAAAATTATACACCAGGCAAGTTTGCGTTTCTTCTGTAAGCGAGCTTTTAGTTTACATGAAAAGACTCTGGTTCTGTAAATATACTCAATTTTAAACAAAAACGAATAAATAACCACAAAAAAAAAAGGAAAGAAAAAAGAGTCAAGGCTGATGAAAAGAATTTGTTCCTTGCTCATGGTGATTATTAACAGGTGGGCTCACAACTGGAATATCCAGACTGCTTCCTTCAGTTTCAGGGGCGACTTCTCTCACATCGGCTATTCTTGCTTCTGTCGCCTGAATATCACTCCACTCTCCATCTCCAATAGGCTGGAGGTTGACCTGATCTACTGCCATGTGGACCACACTCTCCCCCGGTTCTGGTACTGCTCGAGAAACACTAAGACATGCTTTATCAACATTCTCGTCTGACAAATCTACATCTTTTGTTTGTGGAAGGGAGTTATCCATATTTGATGACTCTGTCTTCTCCTCGAAAACTTGCTTCGTGTCGATCTGTTGTCTGTTAATAGAAAAAGAGATTGGGGGTGTCAATCTTAATTCCTCTCAACACTTGTCCCCAAGGACCTAAACAGCCCAAATTTTATGAGCTGATACGTGCACCTATGATTAGGCAAAAGAACTTAAAGGTCGAAGTAGCATACATATTGGCAATTGGAGAGCGCCTCCAAAAATGAGGAGGAAGAGCTCATCACTGCATCATCATGAAACAGTGGAGTATTCCACAATGCTGACCACCACAAAATTAACATAACAAGAAACCAGCAGATCCATTTGCTATCATCATCTAATTTCATTATAACTTGATTTTGGCCTTAAGACGCATGACAAACACTGGAAGACAGCCTAATATTGCATAGAAACACATTTTTGTCCATGCAATCTCAAGTATATTCAATTTTTTTTCCCTTTTGGGTTTAAATATTTCAGGAATCTCTCAGTGAAATTATTCCACAAGTTAGTTCCAAAATTCACTGAAGTAGAGGCTTGACTGACATCATCTTTGACAGCCTGATTTATTTTCTTAAGATACATCAAAGTAAATTTGTGCGATAAGTTCCCTTATTTTACAGTTAACTTGTGTCCAATGTACGCTGATGCAAAGCAAGAATTGCATTTAAAGCAAAATGACACCAATATTGTCTAAGACAGTAGTTAAAAGTCATACCTTTGGAGTTGTGCCTGTAAAATATTCACGTATGCAAGGAGCTCTTCCTTGCCTTTTATAGCAGCTGCCTCTTTCTGAGCAGCTTCCTTTATTCGAGCTTCAGCATCTGCTTCAGCAACCCTGACCTTCTCCTCTCCTCTCACAACAGCTGCCTCTAATATTACTACACGCTCTCTAGCTTTAGCAAGCTCAGAACGCCATAGGTGTGCCTCTTGAATAGAAGAGTCCCTCTGTTTAATCAATTGATCTCTTTCTTTACTTAGCACCGAGACTTTTTCTTCATACTCTTTCAGCTGCAAATATTATAGAAGTCCAAATAAACTACAACTGTTATAATTCAAGTGTTATTCAGTATCAAGTATTAACATTTTTTGTTATTTATCCCAATAAGTCACAAGCAAAATAAGAAAAAATAGCATCTGAACACTGCATATTGTCGTTTTATTAAGTAAATTTGATCAAACAGCAGAGGATTTTGTTTTTATTTTTATTTTTTGCTCAGAAACAAAATAAGTGTATTGGATGTAGGAAATTTACATAGAGGAGGGAAAAGAAGTCCATTAAGACAAATGTCAAAATCCCCAAGCCCAAGAACTGTAAATCCTATAAGATAAAAATTCTAAGTAATGAACTTACACCATAGCTGCTTCTAATTAATCAAAATAAAGAAGAAAGACAAATCTTTAAACTCCAGAGACATAGAAGCCATAAGGAAGCCCAGAACTTAACTGTGTCCCAAAGAAACATGTAATCCTCCATCACTTTGTTCTAAAAAATTCTTAACTTTATTTCAATCCATAGGACCCAAAATATAGCCATAACTGCACAATCCCATAAGACAGAAGCCTTAACCCTACCTCGAAGTCTCAAAATTTTTCCGAGAGAACAGAGAAGCTTGTTAGAAGTGCTACCCAACTCAATTTAAAAGTCCTAACCAACTTGGAGCATAAGAAGAAAGCCGTTGGGCGGAAGAGATAAGTGGTTACTACTTTCTGAAGCATTTTTATATAAGATACACCAATCCAGAGATAAAGCCATACTTGGTCTTCTCTTCTGAATCACATCATTAGTATTAATCTTCCGCTGACCAACAGCCCCACACCATCATCTTCACCTTTGAGGGAACTTTAGTTTTCCAAATCAGATTAGAAAGGACAAAAATGGGGGTAGAGTCATCTATAAGCTTGAGAAAGTACAATTTAATAGAAAAGATCCCTGATTTTTCTAGAGTCCAAGCTCTCTTATCTTCTTTTACGGTATCAATATGAACTCCCTTTAAAATCCCAAGCAAGTCAGCCAGTGTTGAAGCTCTCTGTCACTCAAATTTCTAAAGAATCTAAAGTCCCAACTCCACTGCATTGATGAAAGTCCTCATCATACTAGCTATAGAACAATTATGACCTAAAGAAAGACTATACAACCGAGGAAAAGACTAGCTAAGCATCCTCTCTCCCACCCAAACGTCCTCCCAGAATCTAATTTTCTGCCCACCACCAATAACTAACTTAATATTTGACAAAAAACCAGCTCTACTCTTCGATATATACGCCCAAGGACAACTATTGGATCCTCTATTAACATCAGC
>NW_006262274.1:15424361-15438882 GCF_000493195.1 Citrus x clementina
TGCATGCCATACTTTAATGACCAGATCCCAAAAAGAGTAAACTTCCAAAGGAAATCTCCATGGCCACTAACCAAGTAAGGCTCTAACCAAGCAAGGCTCTATCACTTTAACCAAATTACCCAATCCTAAACTTCCTTTACAGATAGGTTGAGACCACACTCCACTTCACCAAATGATCCCAACTCCTTCCCACAAAAAATCCCACATGGCCTTCTCTATTCTTTTAGCAATTGAGATAGGAATGCAAAAAAGAGACATAAAGTAAGTTGGCAAGATAGAGAGAACTGATTGAATCAATGTTAACCTCCCACCTCAAGAGAGACAAGCTTTTTCCACCCAACCTATCTCTTCTCAACTTTTTCTAACACAGGAAGCCAAATTCTACAGCCTTAGGATTCCCCCCTAGAGGTAATCCTAAGTATTTCAAAGGCCAATCATCACTCTTACACCCCACAGCAGAAGATAGTTAATTATGCGTGTGCTAAAAAAAGGATTTTATTCTAACTCGATTTATCATCACAGAGTATAAATTGGATTGTGCAATAAACCACAGAATAACTGAGAAAAATTTACCTTCAAAACGCAAGTCTCCAGCTGCTTCGTAGATTCTTTGTTTATACGCTCAATTTCTGCACATGCAATTCTCCTTTGTTCATCCATTGTATGAGCCGCAGATGCTGCAGACTCAGCAGCTTCAGCAGTCTCAGATAGTTTATCTGCTATATCTCTTATCGTTGAATCACGAGCACGGAGGTCCCTAGCCAAATTTTGTAATTCCTCATCCTTGACTCTTAGTGTCTCCTGCAATAAGCATAATCTCACTATAGTGAAGCTAGTAAAGCAAATATCTAGATGGACTTAATACTGGCATCATAAGATTAAATTTTGGCCATGTAAGGTGGCCACATGCCAAGCAAGGCTATATTGGACAGGACATGAGTTACATTTATCTTGTCAAGAAACTGGATCAATTTTTGGCCCCCACATTATAACCCCAACATCAAAATTTCATCCAAGGACCAGCAGCACATTGAAACTTGTCCGAGTTCTATGATTAGAAACTCTCACGCATAGGACAGCTATGAGAATTAGATATTTTCAAATTAATTGTTGAGAAAATAGAGCAGTAAGGCATTACATGCAATCTATAATTGTGTTGTGGATTGTAAGAATAAATAAGAATCAAGAAAGAGAAGCTTGGCGAAGTCTGAAAGAGTATAAAGAAGTCAGATTCAACAAACAGCTCTTAGAGTTTAAAGAGTAGTTTATCTAGTATACAGGCAATACTGTATTTATAAAACTCTTAGATGTCCCCAATATAGACAATAATTCCTGCACAGACGATCTTTAGATCTCAAATTAACCAAATAAATTAAATGAAGAACAAATGAAGACCTAATAACTCAAACTAAAAACTATTAGGGTACCAAAATATCCTTAAAGTAAAAGAAATACCGAAACAGGCAACGTACCTTCATAATGGATAGATCATCCATGGGACCATCAGTTATTCTATTTGTCATTGTTCCCAGAGCATTTCTCAAAGAGATCTGCATCGCTGCTTCAATTTCTTTAGAACATTCCTGGGCCGTTGAATTCGCAGCAGCAACTACTGTTGCAACTGTTCCTAATTTTGCAGAACCATTTCCACTTAAGGAGTTTACCGCTTCTTTATGGGCTTTCAGAACCAACTGTGCTGCACTGGTTATTGGAAGGCAACAAAACAGGGGGAAGTGAGATAAGAAAATCAACATTAAGATAATGCTAGCTCCAATATCCATATTGAAAAGGGAAAACAGCTGACTTGTACATGGACCTTAAAGGCAGGGAATACATCAATTATAGTACAAAAAACGATCAGCCAAATGAAAATGGTTTAACTGAATATCATAATAACCAACTGAACGCAAGGCCATTTTCCATTTATTTATACAAATTTTGATCCATTCATTCTTTCTTGCCTCTCCACCATGTGCAAGTTAGACCATTTGCACTACAGAACTTATTTAAACCAAAATGAAATTAACAATTGTCCATTACAGCAGAACATAGGATGAAAATAAACAACTAGTGGTTTCCTCGACAAGGCAAGGCATGGTAGGATAATCTCGTGCTAAAGAATTTGTGACATTATAGTTTTAAGAAAAATCCAGGTTCTTCAGAAAACCTTAAAATTTGCATTGTATTAAAGTCATAATCCACATTTATAGCTCCCAAAATGTTTTCTCTATTGCTGTTTCCAACATTGAATGACCAGATACTGATGCATTCTAGATTTTCAAGTTCTATAGTAACAGCTTTTTAATCTTCATACATAGCAGATACCTAGAAACAAGTTATCATACCAGTGTAGAAATAACAAAACATATCCAGTGTAGTAATTTGTAGAACAAGATCTAAATACTTACTGTAGAGTTGAAACCCAAGCTCTAGCTGCACCAGGAGTCTCTGCACAAAGGAAATAATCTTTCTTCTGTGGAGTCCCAATATCTAAAACATATCATTAAGAGGCCCAAACATAAAGCAAAACCAATTTAGCCATGCAAAGATTTTACTAAACCAAAAACATGCAAACTCATTTCTTTTAGAAGAAATAATTAGGTTAATAAGGATACAGAAACAGCAGCCATCATACTTGGGTAGTCCACTACAACAACACAAAGAGAACTGATATTAATAACCATTCAAAATAATTCCAATCAGACAACAAGTAGCAGTGCGGGCAATGAAGCAAGCATAACCATAGAAAATCAGTCTTACTGGAAGTTCACGGGAGATATTGCAATAGTGCTATTTTCATCAAATGTAATTGTTCCCTTGACGGTTGGCTCATTTCTCCTTGTCCTAAAATCAGTCAGCCAGCAAGTGAAAAACATCAAGTTTAATGTGTTCCAACTGAAATGATCAGAGCCCATAATGAAATTACACACAAAATGCACTTACTTGTATTCCATTTTTCCCGTGGTTGGGTCTAAGATCACCCACCTTTCGTTCCATTTCCTCAGCTATTAGAAAAGTACAGATTAAAGTTATAATTGTCACAAAAAAACAGATTTTGCTTTGCAAATTGAACTTGAAAAAACCCTAATCCATTCATTTCATTGACAAATTAAATAACTACCTGACTTTCTATCCATATCCAATCACAAGTGAACATGTGTTTTCCAGATTAAAGAAAATTCACATAAAATTGTAAAAGAATTCATGCCTATTAAGGGAATTAGGATTCCAACCTTAGAAATTATAACAAAGTTAAAAAAATTCACGAAAATTGAAAATCATCAAATCAAGAGACAAAGAGAAGATGATTACAGTTTCGGATCGCTTGAGAAGTGGGCCCTGCAACAAGCTGCGACCAGAACCAGAAGCAAGCTGCCGTTTGATCTTCTCCAAGCTGTTCTCTGGATCACCGACTCTCTGCTCCATCATCACAATCACTGAAATCAATAATTAAAAAGAGATAAAAATTTAAAAATTTACATTAATCACATGTACAGAGAGAAAGAGACTGACCGTAGAAGCACCATTAGTAGAAGCCATGTTAGATCGATTACTCGATCAAAAAAGCTTTTCTTAATATTTTAAATTAATAACTATTAATATTATTTCAGTGCGTGCGTTGTTCGTATTTCCAACAAGAAGGCTATTAGGTTGTTTCGTGGACTAGCTGTTGATGATGACCACGTCATCGTCATTTATTGTTTAACTTGCACAGATTCCAGTTTTTCACAAAACGGGCCGCATTGTGCTTTTCACACCCTTTTAAATTCTTATAAAAACCCGACATTTCTGAATGGGAGCTCTATTGTTAAGGAAATTACATAACAATTAACAAATTTGAATTTAGTTTGAATTTAACTAAATTAAAATATTTTTTCACCTAGAAATTATGAACCCTCCCATCTTTAAATAATATAATCAAAATTTTTTTGGCAAATTAAAATAATTTTGAGGCAATGAAGAAATAAATTATATAATAATAAGATTTTTAATATAAAAAGATATGTTTGGAACCTAATTAACTCTCTTGTAATTTTTGCCCTTTTTTGTAATTTTAGCAAGGTAGGAACTATATACGTAACAAATTGGGTTTGATACAAATTTTATAGTGGTGTTAATAGCTTGAATCCAAGAGAAAATGTTCTTGATAAGCATATTTTTTTCAGCGCTCAAAAGGATTTTATACTTTTTTCTTTTTTCATTTCGACCGCCAAAATTATCCCCAGTTAATTAATAAGCATTTTTTAACAATAATTTTCAATTAAATACGTCACATGACTTAGTTTTCTCTTAAATCTAGAGTGTTCTTGAAAAATTTCATGTCAAATAAATATTAAAAGAAAATAGAATTAAAATTGATAAATTTTATAATTTATAAAATTACTTATTTTACCATCCAATAGATGGGTTACTCAATTTTAATAGAATTATAATAATAATTCCAATTAAAAATACAACTATTTATTATAATTAAAACTATAATTGTGATTGTACTAAAACTAGGGATGGCAATTTGCGGGCTTGGGCCGGGCTTTTTAAAGCCCAGGCCCAAGCCCGCATCATTCAAACAAAGCCTAGGCCCTTCAAAAGCCCGCCCAACTTGGACGGGCCGAACTCGGGCCGGGCCTAAACGGGCCTGGGCCGGGCTCGGGCCGGGCTTGGGCTTTTTAAATGAGTTATAAAATATTTTTTAAATTAAGAAAAAATATTTAAATTAAAGATAATAATCTAATATATAAATAGAATAATGGTCAAATACATGAAATATTAGTAATACAACCTAATAAAATAACAAATACTAATATAAAAAATTAAACTAATTTAATATTTTGAATTTTTTTTTATTTAAATTAAATTTATTTTTTATTCATAAATTTAAAAAGCCCGGGCCAAGTCCTGGCTTTTTTGCGAAGCCCTTGTCCAGGCCCAACATATGTGGGCTTTGTAATTTTTGGGCCCATATCCAGGTCCATCCGTGCGGGCCGGGCTTTAGGCCCGCGGGCCTGGGCTGGGCTTGGCCGGGCCTGGACAAGCCCGGGCTTTTTTGCCACCCCTAACTAAAATATTGAGATAATAAATTTTGGCCATATAAATCCACCATTATAATCATTATAATTGTAATTGTAAAAAAAATAAAACACACACATAAAAATAATCAACTATTTTAAATTCAATTAATTACATAGTGAAAATAATTAACTAAATAATGATCTAAAATAACTTAATAAATATAATAATTCTATTTAGATTCTTAACAGAGACCAAAATCCCACTCAATTCTTCCACTAATCACCACTCTTTAATTTAAATTAAGTACAAAGATTTCCATAACTGATAAAATTAACTGATCTACACAACTTAAAAAATAAAATCTTTAATAAACGAACATCAAACAATGAACCATATCGAATCAAAACAAACAGATCTATCATATCATAAACAAACCCAGATACCAAAATCAAGTTTAAAACAAACCCATGAAGAAAATCCCAACCAATCATTGAAAATGATCAAAAACTAGAAATTGAAAATGGATAATAAGGGACTAAAATCGAATAAAAATTTTAGACCATAAGCCCATCAACCCAGAGAAATCAACATGCATTAAAAAAAAAACTAAAAATGCATTAACCCATTTTCATTTGTAAGTACCTTAGAATCCACAAAATGATTAACTACATCTTATTTGCATCTTCCAACTATGATAAATGAGGATAACCCTCTTTCTCGCTGCAATTCCAGTCGCAGCTGAAGCCATTCACCATCGATATCGCTTTTTGAAAGACTTATGCCACCACCAAAATTCATCTTGTTCATAACTAAAGATGTGTTTAGGGAGGCCCAACTGCTCCACCCATACATTTTTATGAGAATTCTCTTAAAAATGTATAGATTAGGATTCTCTCCTGATCTGATCATGATCTGAACAAACTAATTAATTGCTGATTAGTTGTTAACAAATAAAAAAATAAAAGAAGTTAAATTTTACATATACACTACCACTAAAAAACACATGATAAAAAAATTTTAAAATATCAATATGTTGGGAAAAATTCAGGTTTTTAGTTTTTATAAAACCTTTTGAAGATCGCTCTCATATAATATATAAGAATTTGTATTCTAGAAATCGTACCTTGAAAATCCGATTGGACTTTCTCCGTTGAAGTGATTTAGGCTCCTAGATCACGATCCGCCACCACACCTCTTGTTAGATCTCGATCTGTCACCACCACGCTTGCTAGATCATGAACTGTCACCAATGATCTTCCAAGTTATGACTCAGGTTTGATCTGCACTTGACGTGTGGGCGCCTTTATCACTACCAAAGCAACTAGTACGAGAAAATTTTTCTCTCAATAATAGAGAGAAAAATCTTTTTCTCTGATCTGTATAAAGTGGCTTCTTATTTTTTCTTTTGAGAAAATAAGCCTTATATATCTCCCTTTAGTGAAAACTCTAGGCTCCAAATAATGCCCAAAATAAAACTCACGTTACTTTTCATTTAATAAGGAACCCACCATGTAAAATAACATAAGGCCCCTTACAAATAAGCTAATTAAATGGAGCCTCCCACTAAATGATATATTTAGGTTTTTGACCCAAATAGCTAGTTATCTTGCTTATTAGTCCAGTAGTGGTGCAGTCAATTAAATGAGCTAACCCGGGGATCATTTGGGAACATACAATAGTGGCTATAACAATTAGGCCTGTAATTAAACTAGCCTAATTATTTAATTCCAAATCTACTCCACTAAAAGATTGGAACTGACTTCCATAATTGTATGCTCGAATAATAATTCGTCCCAAGCCACATTGATTTCTTTACTGCACAATCCTTTGTACCACATCGTTAATTAAATTGATACCTCAACTGTCCAATCAATTTAATAACATCTTATTCCTTGATCCTTACTGGTTTTCTCTAATGATCATTTTCAACATACTAAATATGTTGACACACTCTGGCCAGAGAATTCTATGATCAAGTGCCGAAAATCCATCAAGAGATGTGTTGTACAAATTCTTTATTATTAATCCATAACTCCAATACTCATAATTGCTCCCACCAAGATACCGGGTAATCTTGACCACAAGGATGTGTCGTGCCCATTGGTAACTCAAATGGAATAACAATTACAATCATGAAATCATAATTAACTCAAGATTAAGATTACAGTAAAATCAATGCCTATGAGATTTAATAAGTCTGACAATTATTACAAAGTTAATTAAATCTCATATGTGATCCTGTTCAATGTAGTCGTACTACATCAATAAATTCATACATGATTAAGACAAATCATTCAATGAATTTATTACAGTTTATACCTAAATAAAGTGCCCAACTTTATTTATCAACTGCGAACTGAATTTATTTAATCATAAGATAACTTGTATTTATGTCTTCTGTGAATCCACATGGTGATCACATAAATACATATAATATGATTAAATGGAATTTAATACAAATATTAATGCAATTAAGATATTTGAATAAAATACCTCATTTATTTTATTAATCAAAAAAATTATTTATTACAATTAAATAAACACATATGCTTTTAAAGAGCATATTCTCCCAACAATCTCCCACTAGCTCTCAAAGCATATTTGGCATCTCACGCATGCCCATGGATTCTAAGTGCAAGTTAAAAGGTTTCCCAGGTATGGCCTTAGTAAAAGGATCTGCCAAGTTTTGCTGTGACGCAATCTGAGTAACCTCCACATCACCTCTCTGCACTATATCCCTTATAAGATGATACTTCCTCTCAATATGTTTTTGTTTCTTGTGGTTCCTTGGTTCCTTAGATTGAGCTACCGCACCACTATTATCGCAAAATAATTTAAGGGGTGCAGTTACAGCAGGTACCACCTCAAGATCTTGTAGGAACTTGCGGAGCCATACCGCTTCTTTTGCAGCTTCGGATGCAGCCACATATTCAGCTTCAGTTGTGGAGTCTGCGATACAAGATTGTTTCACACTCCTCCAACTAATAGCTCCACTTCCCAATGTAAACACATAGTCGGAAATTGATTTTCTGGAATCCTTATCTGACATAAAGTCAGAATCAGTATAACCCACTGGAATGAGTTCATCATCAAAATACACAAGCATATAATTTTTAGTTCTTTTCAGATACTTCATTATATGTTTGACCGCAGTCCAGTGTTCAGGTCCAGGATTAGATTGATATCTACTAACCATCCCTACCGCAAAACAGATGTCTGGTCTAGTGCAAAACATGGCATACATGAGACTTCCCACAGCTTCTGCATAGGGAACTCGTCTCATTCTCTATATCTCTTCAGATGTTTTAGGTGATTGATCCTTAGAGAATGTAATTCCATGTCTGAATGGTAATAAACCAGTCTTGGAATTTTCCATGCTAAATCTAGCCAATATCTTATCGATATAGACCGCTTGAGACAAGGCTAAAGTTTTATTCTTCCGGTCTCGTAGTAACTTGATACCAAGAATATAACTTGCCTCTCCCAGGTCTTTCATATCAAATTGTTTCGCTAACCAACTCTTTATTGTAGTCAATACTCCTATATCGTTTCCAATTAGGAGAATATCGTCTACATAAAGAATTAGGAAGGCTATAGATTTTTCTTGAATTTTCTTGTACACACATGGTTCATCAATGTTCTGAATGAATCCAAACGATTTAATCGCTTGATCAAATCTGATGTTCCATGACCGGGATGCTTGCTTCAATCCATAAATGGATTTCTGCAACTTACATACCATGTGTTCTTGGCCTTTTTGTATAAATCCATCTGGTTGCTGCATGTAGATGTTTTCTTCAAGATGCCCGTTAAGAAAGGCAGTCTTGACATCCATTTGCCAAATTTCATAATCTAGCATTGCAGCAATGGAGAGCAGAATCCTGATGGATTTAAGCATAGCAACCGGAGAAAAAGTTTTCTCATAATCGATTCCCTCTTTCTGAGTAAACCCTTTAGCTACTAATCTTGCTTTAAATGTTTCCACCTTTCCGTCTACTCCTCTTTTTCTCTTATAGATCCACTTGCACCCTATAGGTTTTACCCCATTTGGTGCCTCTATAAGTTCCCAGACTTTATTGGAATACATAGATTCCATTTCTTGATTCATGGCCTTTTTCCAAAATTCAACATCTCTATCTATTAGAGCTTCGTTGTAACTAGTGGGATCTTGTACATGTTCATCTGAGATAGCCGTATAGGCTTCTCCTAAAAGCATGTATCTCGCAGGTAACCTAGTTACCCTCCCACTACGACGAGGTTCTAAAAGTGATGGTTGTTCGGAGTTAATCATGTGTTGATCATCTGGTTGTTGCTGTTCTTTCTGTTCTGTAACAGGCGTTGAAAGCTGAGCATCAACCTGATCACTGACGGTTTTTCAAGTATTACCTTACTCTTAGGTTTGAAGTTATTCATATAGTTTTCCTCAAGGGAAGTGAAATGTGTGCTCACGATCACTTTCCTATCTTGAGGACTATAAAATAAACCTCCCCTTGTTCCTTTGGGATACCCCACAAACATACAAACCTCAGAACGTGAATCCATTTTGTCTGCCTTTGGTTTCAGCACATGTGCTGGTGATCCCCAAATACGGACATATCGTAAACTTGGTTTGCGACCTGACCATAATTCTATTGGGGTTTTAGGCACTGACTTGGATGGAACTAAGTTCAAGAGATAAACCGCAGTTTGCAGTGCTAGTCCCCAAAAAGAGATTGGTAATGACGAATAACTAAGCATAGATCTCACCATATTCAAAAGAGTTCTATTTCTTCTTTCAGCTACCCCATTTTGTTGTGGTGTTCCCGGGGCAGTCAACTGAGATATAATCCCATTTTCAACCAGATACTCTTTGAAATCTCCTGAGAGAAATTCACCACCTCGATCAGATCGAAGTTTCTTTATGTTCTTATCTAATTGCTTTTCTGTCTCGGCCCTATACTCTTTGAATTTCTCAAGAGCTTCAGACTTGTGACGCATAAGATAAACATAACCGTATCTTGAGTAATCATCTGTGAAAGTGATGAAATACTCATAACCTCCTCGAGCTTGTACATTGATTGGTCCACATACATCTGTATGTACCAATTCAAGTGGTACTGTTGCACGTACTCCTTTGGCCGAGAATAGCCTTTTGGTCATTTTCCCTTCTAAACAGGATTCACAGAGTGGCAATGATTCATTTTCTAATGGACCCAAAAGCCCATCTTTGATCATTCTCTGTATCCTATTTTGGTTTATATGACCCAAGCGTAAATGCTAGAGGTAACATTGGTTGGAATAAATATTTCTTTTCTTAGATAAATGTGTATGCTCATCATTATTGATCACTGTGTCATGCATAGAATGGATCATTGGACTTAAATGATATAAATTATCTTCCAATGTACCAGAACAAATAAGTCTCTTATTATGAAAAATAGAAACAGAGGATCCAAAATTTACAGTGTACCCTTGCTTTGACAAACAAGCTACTGAAATTAAATTCCTCTTAATGTCTGGAACATAAAGACAATTATTCAAAACTAAAGTCTCATTATTAAAAGATAATAAAATAGATCCAGTCTTCACTGCTGACACAAACTGTCCTGTCCCTAACTGCAGCTTGACGCTTCCTTCACTTATTTTCCTGGTTTCCTGAAACCAATAAAGTGAATTACAAATATGATTAGTTGCTCCTAAATCCAACACCCAAGTGTCAATAGGATTCTGAACTAAACAGGCCTCAATTACAAAAAGATTTCCCATACCTGATTTCACAATCTTAGGGCAATCCTTTTTCCAGTGACCTTTCTATCCACACTTAAAGCATTTACCTTTCGGCTTGCCATCTTGCTTGGTAGACGGTTTCTTTTTCCCAACTTTCTTCTTACCTTTGCCTTTCGGCTTAGGCCCAGAAGATGAACTTTTTTCAGTAATATTTATGCTTCCCAGAGATTTCTCAGCACGATAGATCTCTTCAGCAGAATGGAGTTCGTTCATCAATTCAGTTAAGGTCATGTTTCTTTTGTTCATGTTATAATTGACCTTAAACTCCTTGAATGTTTTTGGTAAAGATTCTAGCACCATGTCAATCTTTGAGTTATCATCGATTTGTGCTCCCTGAATCTCAGCCTCATTCAAATAGTAAATATATTGCAGGTGTTCTGGGAGTGGTTTAAGTTCTAAGGTAGGTGCCTGCACAATTGAAGGTAAAAGTTTCTCGTTTAATAAAGGCAATTCAAGGTAAGAAACATTATACCCATTGGTGCGTAATGTGAATGCTCCATCTAAGATCGCCATAGCTTCCTCTACCTCATCATCCAACTTTATCAAATTTGCATGTTCCTTAGAATCATTTTTCGTAAGATTTTTGCTTATCGCAATTTCAAAACTGTCATTACCGGATAATTCAAAGAAATCCTGCACCAAAGTATTAATATCATCCATGGCAAAAACAGAATGAACATCACTGGGATACCTCATTGCCTCAAAGATATTGAAGCGGATCACTTCACCATCGAATTCCATTGTGAGGGTTCCATCGTGAACATCAATCTTGGTTCGGGCTGTCTTAAGAAATGGCCGCCCCAACAGAATATGAGTAGGATTGGGCGACAACTCATCCTCCATTTCAAGGATATAAAAATCAGCTGGAAAGACCAATTCATTGACCTGCACAAGAACATCTTCCATAACCCCTTTCGGGTAAGCATTAGATCTGTCAGCCAATTGAATAATTATACCAGTTTCTTCCATTGGACCTAAATTCAAGGAGTTATAAATCGAATATGGCATAACATTAATTGAGGCCCCTAAATCTAGCATACATCTTTCGAATCTGGTATTACCTATAGTACAGGGGATGGTGAAAGTACCTGGATCCTTGCACTTAGGTGGAAGTTTTCTTTGAAGTACAGCAGAAACATTCTCTCCAACACTTACCTTTTCGTTACCGCTCAACTTTCGCTTGTTGCTGCATAATTCCTTCAAAAACTTTGCATAACGCGGCACTTGTTTAATAGCATCAAGTAGAGGAATATTTACCTCTACTTTACGAAAGGTCTCAAGGATCTCTTTTTCTTGTTCCTCTTTATTGGTTTGTTTAAATCTGCTAGGAAATGGTGGAGGAATGGAGAGAGTCTTAATTCGAGGTGAGGGGATACTTACCTGGCCAGATGGATCGATTGGCAATGCCGAGTGGGAATCATCTTTCCTTGTTAAAGGAAGAGCCTCAGGTGAGGAATTGGTCACAGAGGGTGATAATGTTGTGGATACTTTTGATGGCTTAGCTAATAATGGTTCCAATTGCTTTCCGCTCCTAAGAGACATAGCACTGGCATTCTCCTTTGGATTAATTTCTGGTTGAGAAGGTAACTTTCCTGAAGTTCTACCCTCTATCCTACTCATAGATGTGGCCAGTTGGCCAATTTGATTCTCTAAATGTTGGAGCTGTGTCTGGGTAGTCTGTTGGAATTGCATAGAGTTAGTAGCGAGAGCTTTTACAAGATCTTATAAAGATGTACCTTGATTTTGAGGAGGTGGGGGTGGCCGAACTTGGTAAGGCTGTTGCACCCGCTGTTGGGGGTAGCCCGGTGGTCGAGATGGTGCCACATTAGGAATGCCTTGTTGTTGGTTCCCATACCTAAAATTAGGGTGATCCTTCCACCCTTCATTATAAAAATTAGAGTAGGGATCATACCTTTGTCTTGGTTGGCCTAGGAACCCCTCAACTGCGTTGGCCTGCTCATGTGATCCCTCTTGGAGAGTAGGGCACATGTCAGTCGCATGTCCGACCATAGAACATACGCCACACGGTCTCATTTGTTGCCCTAGAGCTAATTGTTGCACCAAAGAAGTAAGATTTGAAACTTATTTTTCTAAAGAAGTAGTACTTACCTCATTGACTCGCTTAGGTGGCGGCAGTAGATCGTTTCTAGTGTTGAACTGTTGGGAATTAGCAGCCATGTTAGCAATGAGATTTCGGGCTGCTTCTGGTGTCTTATCCACGAGTGCTCCTCCACTAGCAGCATCAATCATACTCCTATCCATAGGCAGTAGACCCTCATAAAAGTATTGAATAAGAAGTTGATCACTTATCTGATGGTGGGGGCAACTAGCACATAACTTTTTGAATCGTTCCCAATAGTCGTAGAGCGGCTCTCCATTATACTGCCGGATTCCACAAATTTCTTTTCGAATGCTGCCAGCTTTTGATGCTGGGAAATATTTCTCCAAAAATAGCTGCCGCATCTCATTCCATGTAGTGACAGTACCGGAGGGAAGATAGTACAACCATTCCTTGGCTGAATCCGCCAAAGAAAATGGGAAGGCCATTAGCTTAACTTGCTCTTCAGAAACTCCGGCTGGTTTCATTGTGGAGCAGACCACATGGAACTCCTTCAAGTGCTTATTTGGATCCTCTCCTGCAAGACCATGAAAAGTAGGAAGAAGATGAATCATCCCAGATTTGAGTTCAAAATTTACCTGAGGGTTTGGATTCTCAATGCATAAGGGTTGCTGGTCCAAGTTAGGAGCTGCCAACTCTTTAAGTGTTCGGTTGTTATTTTGAGCCATTGGTTCGGATTCTGGGCTGCTTGGCTCTGTCTTCGGGAGTGGAATGTGGATGGCAAAATTGAGTTCTGAATATGATGAGGTTGCTCTAAGTTGTTCGAGTTTCAATCGAATGTCCTCTATGCTCATGAAAATCTAAATATAGAACAAAAAATAACTAATTAAAATAAAATAAATAAATAAAATGAGAAAAGAAATAAAAATAAAAAATAATAAAATAAAACGAGTGATAATAAACAAACTAGACGCTAGTCCCCGGCAACGGCGCCAAAAATTTGGTAGTGTCGTTAAGGTGCACCAAATTTAAAACCTTACCACTAATATAAATAATTAGTACAGAGCGAGTAAGGATCGATCCCACAGAGACTATGCTAGTTATATTTATTATTAACTCCAAAGCAAGATTTAAAATAAAATAATAGTAATAATAATAATAGTAATAGTAATAATAATATAAATTAATCTAACTAAAGAAAATGCCAATTAAAAATAAAAGGGGGATTTATGAATTTTTAACTAAATAGTAAGAAATAAAGAAATTAAAATTACGAACAAGAATTTAATAAAAACTCTAATTAAAGGAGAAAGAAATAATAATGATGAAAACTTTGGTTAAAGGATCATTCGCCACCACCAAACATGCACATAATATATTAATTCTATCATCAATTTATATTGAAACTATCAACCGTAGACAACAATAAGCTCTGTTAGTCTCAATCTTTCCTTAGTGTGTCGTTAGGCAAAATAAGCTCTTCACCTAATCTCTAACCATTAAATAATTTAAAACAAGCTCTTTAAATTTAAGATAATGGAAGCATTAAACAAAGAAAGATATTAGGTTGATCTAGGCAATAAACACACAAGCTCGGATTATTTAACCTAGGTTATGTTCTTCAATTGAAATCACTGATTCCAACCTGCTACTAATGATTAAAATATCAAGACAATTACGGATCAA
>NW_006262274.1:15438967-15440896 GCF_000493195.1 Citrus x clementina
TAGAAGAACATAAACAATCTCAATTAAATAAATTGAATGATAGAATTTAAATTTAATTGCATAGCATGTTTAGGGTTTTGAATTCACCCTCAACCAAATAAAAATTTAGCCTAACATAATTAAATTGGGAATAGAAAAATTAATAAAACCAGTCATGGAGATTAATTCAAGCGGCTGCCTTTTTCTTCAATTGAATTCCGGCTGCTGATTTTTTCTTCTCGCGGCTGCAATGTCAAATTCTCTTCCTCGAATTGCGTCTGCACTCCTTTTTGCTGCCTTGCTCTCCTCTCCTCTTGGCTGCCCGAATTCTTCCTATTTATAATGCTTTGGCTTTGTTTAAATCCTTGCCTGGAGAGAATTAAATTCCAAGCTCAAAACCGCCACCTCATGCTTCAATTAATAAGCCAATAATGATTTCCTAAAGCCAAAAGGCTTTATTCTCTTTCCTTTCACATGGCCACTTTTGGTTTGCAATCTTTGTTTTCCAATTTTGCTTTCAAGTGATGGCTTGGCTTGTTAATTGGCTTGGCTTCCCTTTTTCTTCTTCCGGCTGCTAGTTCCTCAAAATCAAAAGCCAAAAGTTGGCTTTTATACTGCCCAAGATTGGCCGTATTTTAAAGCAATTAATTTGTTTCCTTTAATTGCCATGCACATGCCATTTCAATTCTTTATTTCCAATGCTTTGTCCACCACTTGTTTAGGCAATTCACGTGCATGAAATATGGCCATTTCCTTTTTCTTCTTTGTTCAATTTGCTTCCCATATTAACCAATGAGCAAGCCAAAGCCACTTTAATGCTTGCACATGTTATTACCCTTTAAGATTCTTGATTCCAATTAAATGAAGCCGCCAAATTGAATTAAATTCAATTCCCTCTTTAATCTCCACGTGATGGTCATAATCTTCTGAATATGCATGAATTAATTTTGTTGGCTTCGGTTTTCTTGGTTTCCAAAAATCACTAATTATTTCCCTTTTCTAATTCCTTCAACCAGATCTCTTCTTAAATGCTCTGATTTAATTTCTCTTTAATTCCAAAATATACCTAAAATAACAAAATAAATAAAACTAAGATAAAAATTAACACAATAAAATATAAGTTACTAAATTAAAAATTAACTAAAATAACTAGAATATTTAAGACCAAAACAAGAAAAAGATAGAGAAATTAATAGCAAAATATATGAAAAATATGCACTTATCAAAAAATTATCTTGAATTTTTCCTCTCCCACTCAATATTTTAAAATTGGTTTTTTTTCCTTTTAAAACATACATATTGTTAATTGCATGCTTCCTATAATATTATCTAGATGATATCAAATATTATTAAGCATATGCAAATTTCAAACAATATAATGAAATTCATTATTAATGAATGACATGTATCATTATGCATAGAGTGGCACTACCTATTCTATATGACATGTTATCATGGCATGTTATCATCCAAAACATAACATATAGAAAAACAATTAAATAATCTTAATTTATGGCTTTCCTAATAATGAAAAAAAAACATTAGCTCTAAGCCTAATCTTCATTGGGCTTCTTGTCAATGTCCATCTTCCATAATCTTGTTTTTGTTAATGGACTGGGGAAAATTGGGCTTTTAAATTTATAATTGGTCCAATTTTTAATTTTAAAAAGAAATAAATAATTAAATTTTTTTTTATTGAAATAAAACTTTTGGACCAAAAATAGATTTAATGTGTTCAATTTATCTATGCATTATAATCCATTAAGCTCAAATTTCAATTGGGCCTAAAACTAGGATTCTTTAAGCCTAAAAACGTTTTTGGATTTAATTGCAAAACATTGAACCTTTTCTGCCCGAAGGAAAAATTATGAAACCATAGGGACCTTCATGATAAAGACCATGAAACCCTAAAATCAAATTTTTCTTTCTTTCTTCTTCCCCAGCCGCCAT